>NW_027107476.1:3244299-3246507 GCF_000696795.3 Halyomorpha halys
TGTGTCAGTACTAACCCTAGTTCCATATGAGCCGAGAACCAAGAGGTATGAAATAACTGCATTTTTGACTTCATAAAGTTGAATTTTGGAACGCGCCTGCACAACGCGCGGTATATCACAAGCTTGGCAAACAGGTTTCTTTTGTGTCAGTATCAATCTTAGTTTAAAATGAGTCTACAGCCAAGAGGTTTGGAATAATTGGATTTTTTGAGTTCATAAAGTTGAATTTTGGAACGCGTCTGCACAACGAGTGGCAAAGCATTAGCTTGGCAGACCGGTTTCTTTTGTGTTTGTACTAACCCTAGTTTCAAATGAGTCGAAAACCAAGAGATATGAAATAACTGCATTTTTCAGTTCATAAAGTTGAATTTTGGAACGCGTCTGCATAACGCGCGGCATGTCACAAGCTTGGCAGACAGGTTTCTTTTGTGTCAGTATCAACCCTAGTTTTATATGAGTAAAGGACCAAGAAGTATGAAATAACTGATTTTTTGTTACTTTTTGAAACGGCTGCCATTTTTATACTCCCCTAAACTGGATTGGCAGACTCATTATTTTGACTCCTAACTATCAGTAGAATACATTAATGAATTCGGAATTTGGGGTGAGATAACTGCCTTTTTTTGCACTGGCTCTTGTACTACCCGACCATCTTTTCCAATGAATAATAATTAGAGTTAACAAGGAGTAGATCAAAAAACGTACTAAACTAGCAGTAATTTTTCATTAGTAAAGTTGCTAGACGTATATAAAACAATGCGACAAGATGCTCCACGCTGGTGATTGCAAATGCGTGTTCTGCAGACATGTTTATGCTAAGCGTCTTAAGACACGTTTGAGCCTCAAGATGCTGTATTACAAGTTGTCCCTATTAGTAGCAAAGATGGTTAACAAAGTGGTCCCATATAACTTATTAACTTTTTAATTTTTAAGAAACTGGATTTGGAGCTTATACCAAACATTCGAGAGGGAATTACAAACTAGAACATTCACTATAAACTATTATGCCTACTTTTAATTTTTTTTTTTTTTTACAACTCGAGAGTGTTCTTAGTTACTGTTCGACTATTCTTCGATGTCTTGCAATCCCACCAGCGACCTAAGAGATGCTGGGAAAGTGGTGGTAGGAGGGACAAAAGGACTCTTACCCATTCATAAAAAAGAAATACTTTGAATAGAATTTCCTAAAACGGACAGGGAGCCACCCTTTCCCCCCACCTGCCAAAGCTCCCACATACCTTTTCTCAATATTTTCTGACCTGTTAGCAAATCTTTTCTCAGAAGTGCTCCACAAACTTCGTTCCCAAAGTCCAACTCTACCGGTGATAATGGGTGAATATATTTTTTTTTTCAGCTTTCCGGTTTCCATTGTCTGAAATAACAACCCCAGCTTTCTTGGAAAAACAAAGAAATCTTAGAAGGGGTATAGAAAATGTAAAATATGCATGTACACCCAAACCTTGTTTTGCGAAGCGAATTGGGACCTGTGACAAAGAATGGCAATGATAGGGAAGTAAAGATTGAAAAAACGAAGAATAACGTTATACACTAACGTTACAACTAGATTATAGTATTATACACTAACGTTAGAACTAGATTATAGTACATTTAACAAGCTTTAATGTGGGTGCTAATAGGCATCTGTACGTCTGTTAGTTCCAGATATGCAGTTTTTTATAAATTAAATTAAAATCTGAGCCACTTCAACCCATGGAGGATCAGGAGTTCAGTACTTCATAAGGAAGTACAGTTACTAGACCAACGGTTGTGCAAGGAGGTGATTTGGTCAGAAACACGCTCGACCGCCAGATTTTTTTACCCAATTAATGAGACTGGATGGACCCCAGGAAGGCTCCTGAACCCACAGGAGTTGACTATGGCTACAGTATAAGATAAAATGACTTTCTGCCCAGCCGGATTCGAACTCGGGCCTTAATACGGTCCTACAGCACCTGCAGTTTTATATAAGCCAATAGATTTTCTGAACGAGAAATCAACATTTTGGGAATTTATTTTGACATATATCATGGAAAATGCTACTTCATCTTAATGGACATCTGCACATTTTTCATTCGGAGATCTATATCGTTGAAATTTTTTTTTTTTTTTAAATTGATAGATTTATTTATTGATAGATATTACAATCTGCCACACAGTTGTGGGCAATAGGTAATATTGATGAATGATCTCATACATACTAAAATAAAA
>NW_027107476.1:3247307-3269883 GCF_000696795.3 Halyomorpha halys
AAAAAAGTTCTATGTACTCATATTCCTAATAACCTGAGAGTGTGTTATTACAATAAAAGTTAAGAAAAAAAGAAAAAGGTTCAAATTTTTTACCTAGTCCATTGTACATAGATGTAACTGTAACTGGATACTGTAAATTTGATAAAAAGTAATTATTGAAATATTTAAGATTCACGCCTCCTGAAGTTTATTTTATCCCAGAAATGCCCAAAATTGTCACCCATTTACATCCCGGTTAACTCTAACTGAAATAACAACTAGCATCCCTGCAGGGATAAGGAAACCGTTGAAAAATGGATTCTGTTTTGTGGAAAATGTGATGCATGCACAACACAAACCATGTTTCAAGAAGCGAATAAGGACCTCTAACAACGAATGGCAAAGTCAGGAAAGCAGAGATTTTTTTTTATGAAATATTGCTTTTTAAAAATCTATATCTCGAGAACTATTTGTTCAACGTAAATAGCTCTAGTAAAACGCTCAAAGTTTAGAAAATTGACTCTACTTCAAATAAAGTTGAATTAAGTTTTTTGTGCTTTAGGTAGATTTAAATGTATAGAGCCCGGAATGAAATATTAATTTTTGTTACCTTTTGAATTGTTGTTCATCATTTTTATTAGTCATTACTATTCCCTCAACTATAGTTGTGCAAGATTTATTTATTTATTTTTTTTTTTTTTCAAATCTCTGCTTTCCTGACTTTGCCATTCGTTGTTAGAGGTCCTTATTCGCTTCCATGGTTTGTGTTGTGCATGCATCACATTTTCCACAAAACAGAATCCATTTTCAACGGTTTCTTTATCCCTGCAGGGATGCTAGTTGTTATTTCAGTTAGAGTTAACCGGGATGAAAATGGGTGACAATTTTGGGCATTTCTGGGATAAAATAAACTTCAGGAGGCGTAAACCTTAAATATTTCAATAATTACTTTTTATCAAATTTACAGTATCCAGTTACAGTTACATCTATGTACAATGGACTAGGTAAAAAATTTGAACCTTTTTCTTTTTTTCTTAACTTTTATTGTAATAACACACTCTCAGGTTATTAGGAATATGAGTACATAGAACTTTTTTCTAAAGTTTTAAAGAAAATATGAAATGAAGACTTTTATTAACTCATCATAAAACTTTCATTATAATTTTAAAAAAATGTTTAGATCATATTTTCCCCTGACCTTTTAGTTGTAAGTCATACCGGATTCTATTTAACAAAACGTTAAATTTGGTTTACAATAAAAATTTTTCATAGTTAATTTAACTTATTTTTATTATTCCTGATGTATTATCTCCCTCAACTTTCTTAACTTTAATTTGTTACTATTATTATATGTTCGTATCAAATGTTATGTCTTAAATGAAAAAATAGTTTTTCCCAAACATTAAATATTCTGTTATAAATTCTATATCTATCAATTCTATTATCGACATAACCTCTATTTAATTAATTTTGTTTTTTCTCTTCGTCCTTTTTTCAATAACTAGTTTTTTTTTCCCCACTAGTTTTTTGTTTCTTTTCTTAGGTCTACGAATGTCGTTATTAACTTTACTTTTCTCTCTTATTAAGAGTTATTATTTTTATTTATTTATTTTATCTTTGCTTATTTTCTGCTTATAACGCTGTTTATAGTGTACATAGTCTTTTGTACGAGACTATACTCTCATAATCAATTGTTAAAAAAAAAAAAATTTAACAGTTATATCAACCATGTTAGGCCCACCAGGCCGATCTGGTACTATATAAATAAATAAAGAAAAGAAAACACTAAATAAAGTACATAAATAATCTAAAATTTACTGATAAGTTATAAAAGGAATTTCAGATTGACAAATACATGTTAATGATATATAACATTAACATACAACAAATGTCAATACGAAACCTCACAACTTTAATGCGATAGAGTAACTAACTCTTTTGGTTTTTAACATTCCATATCGCATCTTATCTCATAGTCCCAGTTGTTCGATAAATCATTCGAGCAAACTCGATAAAGCATTATGTAACCATTGTTATCGCATTGAATGGCAGCTTTTCTATGATCATGAAAAATTAATGTCAACGCTAATTTTCATAAACCTTTCAATTCCAATTCATATTAGAACTATTTTAAAACCATGATAGAAATTTCTTAAGCAAATTATACAAGTGTACTTAAATTTCTCTCAAAATCGTATATAAGAGTATTTAATATATTTTAAATATTTGTAGATAATTATAATCTTCTTTAAGTATCTTGACTTCTAATAAGTGCAACATTTTAGTTAAATAGGAATACTAAGAAATATGTCAATAGTCTTGAAGAATAAAATAGTATAGGAAAAGCGGTGACACTTTTTTTAGCTAGAAATATAAAATGTATTATTTTCATTTATGTTATACATAAATTTATATATTATAAATAAAAAAAACAAACAACTACCTATCTTGATATAGTAGTTTGTGTATATACCTACCCAATAAAGTTTTTTTTTTTATTTGATTTTCAGTTTCTTAAATTCATATTTTGTGCCAAAAATATAGCAAGCCTGCTACTTGAAAAATGATAATTTATATTATATTTTGTTATAATTGATATTCATATTAAAAAAAAAACAAGGAATACAAATTTTGGTAAGAATAGAAGACTTCACTAAACAGTGAGTTGGTTCAAGAAACAGTACTTCCTTACAAAGAACTAAACCGAAGGATATCTTTGCAGATTTTTACTTTTTTTTAAGACCATAGCTTATTAAGACTGATTGAATTTTTCATATTAGAATTTAGATTTTCCCTTTTTGTATCTCTGATTTTCTCAACATACAGTGTAGGAGTGAAAAGATGAAGTTTCTTTTGTATTTCTTCATTTGTATCATGTACCCTCCATTCACTACTCCTGAGTGGAAGCCGAACTTCCAATGCGGATTCTACTTATTCTTTGGAATGACCAACTTTTTTTTCTATTAGTGGCCAAAGCACCGCGGCGCCAGGTATAGGATTTTTTTTGCTACCGCCAAAGGATTATGTCCACAACAAAAGTAGTGAGCAACCCTTCTTCGAGGCCACCTGCCATCCTTGAACCAGCTGTCCTCTGGTAGCGATTTTCCAGGATTTCCTCGACTTCCAGGAGGGCCTCGACTAGCGAAAG
This sequence comes from Halyomorpha halys, assembly GCF_000696795.3. Lineage (NCBI taxonomy): Eukaryota > Metazoa > Arthropoda > Insecta > Hemiptera > Pentatomidae > Halyomorpha > Halyomorpha halys. Next base: position 3,250,435 of record NW_027107476.1, read on the forward strand.
TCTCATAGGACAGTAGAGAGGATTCTACTTCATTAGGTACTACTGTGTTAAACGGGAAAGGAAAGAAATGTGAGCAGCCACAGCTTTAAGCATTTCTCATTTTTTTAGGTTGAAGTTAACTAATGTAGGTAATTGTTAACCACTTTATGTAAATAAATAAATGTATAACATTTCTCAGAAGAAAGGTTGACCAATTTAATTTCTTTAGATAGTTTCTATTTTCTCTTTTTAAATTATTTTCTGCTGAAAATTCTCTACTTTTTTTCATTTTTGGTGTATTTTTATCACTTTATTTCCGATATCTTTAGTAAATAATTTGCCAAGTGCAACCTTCTTTTCTTTTTTTTTTTTGTTGGCTAAAAAAAATTTAATTTACAGATTAATATGGCTTTTACGAAAGAATTTAAAAACATTTATAATTATTTATTTGAAACGTTTTGTTTAGCTTCATTTACGATCAAAATAAACATCTTATCAAATAGAAGTTAGTTTTGATGGATTATTTCTCAATTTATTTGAATTGATTTTCACAGAGTAGTGAGATAGATTTCGAAACAATAGATAAGAAAACGAACGTTTGCATATTAGGAACGAGATGAGGAGGTTAAGGCGGTAAGTGGATTTAGCAATCAGGTAGGATCCGGGTAGAAAAGGGACCCTGAGGTTTTAAAATAACTTAAATGATTTTGATAAACACTGAAAACATCAAACAAATCTTCCATAAAATATTTCAAGGTTAAATAATTAATAAAATAATCCAATGTTAATAAAAAAATTGTTAAATTTATGGCCTCTAAGTTTTACTCTTTATCTATTTGTTGAAGGTGAGGGGCTACATTTTTACTACTACTACAATTGTCTTTATCCTCATTAGTTGCAGAAAAGCATTTTAATTGCAAAATGATTTAGTTTTTACAATAATGCATAACCAAAAAAGAAATTACTTATCTTTGAATGTATCAGGAATATGTATTTCAAAATAAAATAAAAAGGTAAATAAAAACAGATTAATTAATATATTTTAAAAACCCATATAACAAAAATATATTGGGAAATATATGGAGAATTTTTATGTTTCGTTAAAATCCCTAGTACATTTAAATTTTAGCTTAGAACAAGAAAAAACCTAATAATTCAGTTTATAAAAAGTTATTTTACTTTATTACTATAATAAACTTATTTTCTTTTTTTATTTCCTCTGAATGAGGTCTTGTCTTTTAAATGAATAATAGATAGTGCTCGCTCATAAATGAGCGGACTGCGTAAAATTATCTCAATGTTTCTTGGAATGGCAATATTTAAGTATAGTTCTTGGGAAATATTTTAATATCTATCTTATCACTGAAAATGGTTTTAAAAAATAGCCTCTCACACACAAAAACGAAAACAAATAAACAACAAAAAACGAAATAATTTCATTCAAAGGTCATCCTACGACACAATTTTAAGATACTACAGTTGATATACTATTTTATGTTTAAATACGCTTTGTGTCAACAGTTTTTAACTCGGTTTGATAAGGCTATTAGATTACATTGAGAAAATTTATTTACAGAAATATGACTCAGAAAAATTATCTTTACTTTAAGTGATAAGTGGAAATATGTTAACCATGGCCTTCAGGAAACGTTTCTTGGCCTAGAAAATTATCAATACCAAAATACTATATTATAAAATATAATTATGCGTTTAATGTCAAGCCGGTAAAATATTGTTCAAATAACGAAATAACCGCAAGAAAACGAGTGATAAGAATAATAATTAACCACCAAATGAAAAAAAGGGAAATTTATTAAAAATATCTACAATACAGGTATCGTTAATCATCACTTGCTAATTAATTAATTAATTAATTAATATTAATTTCTAATTTTATAAATAAAATAGATTACTATATTAAACAAAAATGATATTTAGTCGGAAATTAAATAGGCTATACTTGTTCTCTCTATTTCAGATAGAGAACAACTACAACAATGTTTGTCAAATGTAGAAATACATCGATTTTTAACTATGGAAATATGTTAAAATATATATTATTTTTAAGATATAGATATAAGACTTTTTAAGTAGTAAATGGAATAAAGAAAAATTTCCTATATGTAATTATTTATGATAGGTTTCTGGGATAAATGAAAAATATGTGGTGCTATAGATCTTACTTTTTTTTAGATTTTTCTTTTCAATAGTTGTTACAAAATTATTTTAAATATCCACGAAATATATTGATTTGTTAATTTAATTATTTATTTATTATTATTAAACTTCTTTAAATGTTCGGGAGGACTATAAACGATGTTTTATTTATTTGTGATCTTCTGATAACCACATCCCGTATCATTTCATCATGTAACAACGGTCAACAAACATGTATTTTTTTTTTTTTTACAAAATTTTAATATTATTTATGAAGATTCATTATGTCATAGGTTTTATTATTATTATTTTTTTTATTTGTTTTGGGATACTCCCTTATACAATACAATTTTTCTCGTACTAATAATAGCTTACAAATTTCTTTATTTTAGTCATAACTATAGGTTTCATGCCTTCATTTGAAAACAACCAATTTATGATGTCATGCTTTCTCAAATATTAGGCATTCAAAGATTCTCTTCATATTTCTTTTTTATACATGTTTTTTTTATTTTTTAGTGACAACATATATAATATGTAGATAAGTTGAAGAATAATGAAACTATAGATAAATTCTGATGATAGAGAAAGAGAGGAAGGAGTGATTTCACATAACACGCAATGTAATATAAAAGAATCCCTTTCAGCTGTGAAAAATTTATTAAATGTATGATGATTTTCTTAGTTCTTACAATTTACTAAATATTACTAAAATCCCAAATATATAATTTTGAAATATTCATTAAAGTTTATATCATTTATTCTTATGATGGCGCTCCTAGAATCAGTGCATTTTGGATATCGGTGTATCAAGTCTGATAGATATCAAGCTTATTTTTAATTTTTGTGTTGGTGGAATCAGGTAAGCATTTTAATTATTATGGCTTAGAAGTAAATAAAAATGTATTTATCAAAAATCACTTTGTATTTAATATTTGTTTGTTTACTTGTTTATTAGAACTAAATGAAATCTCTTTATTTATAATATTATCACTTGTATTTATAATATTACAAGAGTCTAAAAGGAGTAACAAGTGAGACATTTCACCCCAATTTTTATTTATTTGATACTGAAAACTATGAATAATTACAAGTCAAAATTGATGAGTCTGCAGAGTATAAGGAGGAATACAAAATGGTGGCTGTTTCAAAACGTAAAAAAAAAAAATATTCTTTAATACTATCTAGAATACTTGAAAACCTAATAATAGAGCATCTTGTTTGTAGGAAGATAGTCCGGGTAGCGGTCAATAAAGGTATCAAAATAGTAAAAGAAAACTATTGTTAACCAACGTTTCAATCTGACAGCCCTAACAAAGCCTTGCAAAGTGGAACGAAACGTAAAACAATAAATAGTTTTATTTAATTATTTTGATATCTTTATTGACCGCTATCCGGACTGTCTTCCAAGAATCTACTTCATATGGCCAACTATCATCTTCCTATACTGATAGAGTATCATTTAAAGTAGAAGAAGTTGGCTAAAATATGAGCTCTAATAGAGCTATTTACGTTCAATAGTTTCCATGATTTAATTTTTTAAAAAGTAACATTTCGTAAAAAATGTACTGTAAAAGCTGGTGAATTTATTTTAGAAAATCTAAATCTCAGGAATCATTGTATAAATGTCCATTAGCATTCAAATTAAAGCTAGTTTAATGTGCTACAAAGTAATCTATGACGTTTATCTTATTAGGAGTAGCTTTCTTGATATTTGTTTTTTTTTTTTTTTTATTTATTTATTTAATGTAATTTACAACTGTACAAAATAATACAATAAGTAAATATCTTGTATGTTTCATATACATTGAAAATCTTGGAAAGGAACCACCCATTGGTGGTACTTCAAACATTAATTTAATTTAGAAGGACCCGTGGCCATCTTCTTTTCAGATGCCTCGGAGGATTATCAGTGATTTTTAAGGATGAATGATTAAGAATTAATGGATTAGGATGGTTAAGGAGTTTGGAATGAAAAGATGCATATCTGTTTTGGGTCAAATCTGCAACGAATGGGATGTTAAGGTCTTTGTGAATGAGTTTATTTGTAACGTAATAAGGAGCATCAAGGATTTTGGATTGTAACGATTGGATGCGGGAAGAATTTGATGGTTTAGTGGAGCCCCAGAACTCAATTCCATATGTCCAAATTGGTCTGATTATCGTAGTGTATGCTAATTTTTTGTAGTGAATGGGAAGCTTAGAGCGTTTGTCAAGTAAGTGTTGTAGCAATCGGAATCTACGAGCAGTTTCTTGTCGTTTCAGTCTTGTGTGTGGATTCCAAGTAAGTCTTTTGTCAAGATGGAGTCCTAAGTATCGAATCTGTTCAACAGGCGTTAGTGGAGTATTTTAAAAGATATTTGTTGAAACAATTTTTTTAAATTTCTTTGGACAAAATTTCACATGCAAAATTCATGTGCATACCCAAATATCATAAAAACTAGTACTCCCACGAAGAAAAAGTTTATACACTATTTCATTCATAGCACATTCAACTAGCATCATTACATCTTATGGCAAAAATATATAGATTTCTAGTTGTTCGAACAAAATGCGAAAAATTCATATGCAAATATCATAAAAGCTACTGCTCCTACGATGAAAAACGTTATAAACTACTCTACAGTACATTAAACGATCTGTAATTTAATTAATGGTAGACATCTGTACGTTCTATAGTTCCAGAGATAGAGTTTTTCATAAATAAAACATTTTTTCGGAACAACTAGAAAGCAACATTTTGTGAATTTATTTTTGAAAATATCATAAAACTACTACTCTTATGAATATAAATGTTATAAACTACATTATTACATTCGACTAGCCTTAATTTTAGTGCTAGCAGATATCTCTTCATCTAATGGTTCTTGAGATATAGTTTTTCATAAACCAAAAGTTCTTTTAAAATTTTTTGAGGTTAATCACTTCCATCATTTGAAATAAATTATTACTTATTTATTCATGACAATTGTACAACGTTTCGGGACCACTGTCCGATATTCATGCACTATAAAAACCTCATCATTTCATATGGGAAATCATGTCCACCATTTGTGCATCTTCGTAAGCATTACCATCTAAATAAGTAATAATTTTTTTCAAATGATGGAAGTGATTAACCTCAAAAAATTTTAAAAGAATTGACTCACCAGACTTCCTAGAGAGATAATCCAGATTAAACCAAAAGTTATGTCCGAACAGCTAGAATCATCTTCTTGTTAATTTATTAATAGACATCTGCACGTGATTCCTTAGATATTGATTTCCTATAATAAAGTCGTTAACTACTGATTTTTCAGTGCATTTTTATGTAATGTTGCTTTATTTAAAAACATCTCGGTGCTATTAAACTTAAGTTCTGCTAGGGCTTATATTTTAGCAAATTAATTCTACTTAAAATGATGTTCTATTAGGTTTTCAGGTGTTGTCGATAGTTTTAAGTTTATGGAGGTTCGAAAGAAACATTTTTTCTATAACGTTTTGAAACAGCTGCTGTCCTCCCTCCCCCCAACTATACATGGCAGACTCATCAACTTTGTCCAGTAATTACAAATAGTTTTCATTGAATTAATAAAAAATTGGGCAGTAATAACTGACTTTTTTTTCCACTGGGCTCTTGTACTATTACTGTTATTGTTAAAGTCAGGAATAATATGAAAGGATTTTGCTTATCTATCACATGAAGTGTAAAAGGAAATGATATGCTGCTTTTGTCCAAGAGTATATTATTTGATTTTCTATATTGTGTAGCATTTCTTATGTATGCAAAATAGGGTAGGAAAAACGTGATGTCAAATAGGTTGAAAACCTATTCTGGTGGTAGTAATTCATCTTTCTCCATGTTTAGGTTTCATAGTTTTCTAAAACCAATACATAATTGTTTATAACCATTATCTATGTAAACAAGTCACATATCATCATCATATCCTACATCATACTTTCGTATCTCTTTTCTTTATCACGAGAACCGTATTCGATCCATGCCGAAACCAAGCAACATTAACCAAAATCAGTAGTATGAATTTCTGTCTGTACCCTCAGGATTGAATCTTAAACTTTTATATATGTAACACAGAACCTTATGCTTATCTAATAGGATAATAGGATATATAGTTTTAGTTTTGTTTTTTTATATTATTAAATATGAAGTGACCTTTTTGTTTTATTCTAACGTATATAGATAGCCCAGCTTGGGTATATTGTTGGTTATTAGTTTATTTAAACGATCTTTAACTCACCATTTTTAAAATTCCTACAAATGATTTATTATTTTTTTTATTTATTTCACAGGCTAACTCTATTTGTTCGGGGGTTGCCCCATAAACAAATTAATTAATTATTATTATTATTATTATCTCTTTTCTCTAAGATGTTGCTTATCGTGGGTCCAAAAACATTAAATACAATATATGTGGTTTTACAATTGGATTTACGTATGGTTTGGTAGTGGTTGTTATACTCAAGAATATATTCTCAGCCTCAACCCTTTAAGATTTTTTTGCACCCTACACTACAGGTGGAGCTGAGTTAAATCAGCAGAAGGGCTGTACCCAAAGCAGGCAGGATGCAGACAATAGGTTCGCAACTCTTTGGCAGTGATCGCGGCCTGGCGATCCAAGCAGATGACAGCCTGGCGACATCTGCCCAGATCGCAGCTGCTCCCTCTAAATTCCACTTTTACTGAAAAGTCTCAAAAGCTGTGTTTGCATTGCACCCATTGCGTTATGTAACTTTTGTTTGAAGGATTTTTTTCTTACCTCAAAAAACTGACTCCCGGAAAAACAATGGTCTGTGTTCTAACTAAATCAGCTATATCCGGGTTACCGGTTTTAGCGTAATTTAATACTTTTTAGACTGAGATAAAAAACAATACTGCTGCAACATCCAACGAGAGATGTAGCCAGTCATATGTAATTCCTTATTATTTCAATTTTTGTTTTGTTTTTTAGATCGACCGGGAACTTTTATCTAAGTGGGTACTAATTCATTATAGGCAGAAATCTTATTTGATCAGATTTAAATATCAAGGCCTAGCAATAATATTAAGTTGTAAAAAAAGAATGAGTATTGAATTTTGTATGACTTTATAAACTATCCTAAAATGATCATTTTTTTTATTACTTAGTTTTTATTTTGTACTAAATATTAGCTCCACTATGATTCCAATTTGGATATATGCCTGTTTCATACACACCATCATGGGAACATGACCAAGAGAATTATTATTATCTTATTAATAGAGCAACATACGAAATATATGAAAAAAAATAATAACTTGACTAAAAGATCTTAAGTTCATTTTTTTTTTTAAACCAGGTCTATTAAAAATATACATAAGAAGAGCGGCTACTAAAATTCCAGATTTATTGGAAATTTCGTGATTACAATTATCGGCACGTATCTAATAGAACAAAAGTCCAAAAGGAGAAAAAGGGCAATTTTTCATCCCAGTTTCTGATTACTATAATAAAACTATGTATAATTACTAGTCAAAATTGATGAGTTTGCCAAGTATAGGTAGGCGCCAAAAATGGCGGCTGTTTCAAAACGTTAAAAAACTTTAAAATTTTTCATTCGGGGCTCCTGTATCTTTATAACTACCAACGACACTGGAAAACCTAAGAGAGTATCATTTAAAGTAGAGTAAATTTGCTAAAATATGAGCCCTATAGAGCTATATACGCTCAATAGTTTCTTACATTTAATTTTTATCAATTATGTTATGTACTGTTTTAAAACATTTGTTCATTATTAACTACTAAACTAAATACGATTAAAATTCTTCTTATAATAATAAATGAAAACTAGTCCTGTGATTTTATACGGGATGGAGACCACATGCTTATCCAACTTGGGAAAGCTGCTAAAACTAGAGAGGAGGATCTCAAGAAAAATCTATGGGCCCAGGAAAACAAAAGAAGATTACAGGTTAAGATCTAACGAAGAGATCTACAGAAAAATCAAAGACCTGGAAACCGAGATGAGAATTAGAAGTCTGATGTTCTATGAGACAGTCGAAGATCATGAAACTGCGATGGAAAGAAAGAAAATCAAAACTCCCAATGAAGCCTAACCATTGATACTGACATGGTCCTTAGTGGCCAATACGTGATAAAAAAAAAAATGAAAACATAAATTTAAGGTTTAAATGAATGAAAGTTATGAGAAATTTATTATTTTTCATTTTTTTTTTTTTTTTTTTAACTTTTGTATAGCTCGTATTCTAATGAAATTTTGTTGATTACATACATTTTCGAAAATATAAATACATTTTTTGAAAAAAAAAGCGTAGATTAAATAAATAGACATCACAATTGATAAGTAGTCGAGGAAATACAGACATGGAACAAAATTAATTTTTTTTTTCATCAGATTTTGTGGATGATTCCTTCAGCCCCAACTCAATTCTCCTTTGTCCAAATCTATTTTACACTATCCAAAGCTTCTTATTGATCCCCTCTATTGATGTATAATATTATATTGATACTACCAGGTATCCTAAAGTACAGACCACTTCCGCTGTAGTTAGAGACACTTGTCACAGAATGCCGATTCAAAAAAAACTTTAATCCCAGTTAAAAGAGAGGTCAAAAGTTGCCCCTGATGTAAAAAGTAGGTTACCTGTCTTTAGGGTTAACGTCCTCCTTTGGAGAAAAAATAACACAAAGGGTGCCAGAACTGTGCCCTTAAAGGAGGTCGGAGTTTTTTATTTACGCAAGATGGAACAAAAACAGAACTCTCTGTAACTTTATTGCGTTTTAGAGAGGGTACGGTTTTTTCCTCTTGCTTTTTATCATTCCGAAGGGAAGCCTGGCTATTTAGTTACGTAACGGTCTTCCCTGACCAAATATTAACTTTAACGGGAATCGTTACTTGTAAAAAAGACCCGGAAGTCGAAACCCATCTCGTCCAATAAGTAGAAAAAATGGTTTCATAAAAACTACCCGATTATATAGTTCTATAATTTTTTGGTGGGTATTTTAAGTATTAAAAATAAGATTTGAGAGAAAAGAGAACTAAATAGTAATTAACATTATTAATAAGCAATGCTAAGGAATCATTAAAAACTACTTTAAAGTAAATTTAAAAAGCTTCATTTCGAGGAAAAATAGAGATTTATTAATCTAATGGTTCTTTGACAGGCATGATATGATGTCATATAGGTGTAAAAACATTTTTTTTCTACTCAGGAGGGATCAAAAGGCTTAATATCAATGATGTTTCCTTAAATGAATTTATATTCAATTGCTAATTGTAAAATCACTAATAATAAATAAATAAATTAATCGTAGTTTATAATGGTCTTAACGATAATAAAATATATCGTGCATAATTGATGTTGGTATTAACTTTTTATAAGAATCGGTACTCATTATTCTAAGAAATTCGAGGTCGGGCGAGTTTAAAAAACGTTTAAAAGTTACATTCTGTATAACCTATCTTATTTAATCTAGCACTAGAATACGTCGTTAAAATTGTGATGAATACCGAAAAGGGTTTAACTTTGGGTGGTAAAATACAGGTGCTTGGGTATGCTGATGATTTGGTATATTGGGTGATAACTAGGAAACTATAGAACTAACTACAACCGCGTTAATAAACTCCAGTAAGGAACTAGGTCATGAAATAAATACAAATAAAACAAAATACATGGTTAGCAGTAGAAACGCGAGCAATTTCGGTGATATAGATATAGGAGGAAATACGTTTGAACTGGTAGATTGGTTTAACCATTAAGGTTCTACGATAACTAGAAAAAACGAAATTAATGAGGAAATAAAAGCTTGGTTAAAGGTGGGAAATGCTTGTTATTTTTCAATTTTTAAACTGCTTAGCTCAATCCTTCAATCAAAAAACTTAATTAGAATTTACTGTTATCCTTCACAGTTCTTTAAGGATGCGAGACGTGGCTTCTTACACCAAGGGATGTACAGCGCCTTATGGCTTTCGAAAATAAAGTATTACGCAAAATATTCGGACCGAAAAACGATGAATTAACGAATTCAGAAGATTACACAACGCTGGATTAATAGACTTACACCCGGTAAATATAATTCAAGTTATAGCAATGCTTCGTATAAGATAGGCATGTAAGGTTGTAGGACGTAACGAGCGGATCCCTAAAATATTAATAAACACTGAACTAACGGGTAAACGTCCGAGGGGTAGACCGAAACATAGATGGAAGGGTTGCGTTAAAACTGATTTAGTTTGAATTGGGTTTGGAAGGGCATCACTGGAAGAATGTGTGTTGAGAGAGATTGGGGGTATCGGAATCGAACCTAAGGGTTCGTTTTTATTATTATCAACTTTTTAGGACCTCGGTGAAGATTTGCCATTTAACATATATTTTCGTTCCTTAGTTAATAGTTAAACTTCCTTAAATGAAGCAAATGTATAGAAATCCTAAATTTATATTAATTGTTAGTTCTAATTATAACTATCATTAATGAAATAATTTACTGGAATGAGATGAATATTCTTTATGGAAATTAAATAAAGACCATTCTCACATTGATGGCCATTTTTGAGTGCAATTAACCAGAAATGTAAAAGTGGACAAATCAATGTAATAAAAAAATGAGATGCAGAATATTTAATTGAAATTTACTGTCTATATAAAATAGTAGCTGTTTTATTTATAACGAAAATAACCAAAATGAAAGTAAGAAGACAGAACCATGATGCAACGACAGTACTTCGAGCTTAAATGGCTGTTCATTTGATAATCTTTTCAATTGTTTAATTCTGATAATTTAATTTTAGATTTGTTTTTTGATAAACAATATTATAGAGACACCAAATCGAACATTATTGAGTAAATTACATATCGCTGGATTTAACAGCTAAAATGTATGTAAAACATAAATATTTCACCACTTAAAGAAAAAATCTATTTTTAGATAAAGTTTCATATTAGAATTTAAAAGATTTTGGTATTAACTTTTTATAAGAATCGGTACTCATTATTCTTAGAAATTCGAGGTCGAGCGGATTTAAAACAAGGCCATTCTTTATCACATATCTTATTTAATCTAGCTCTAGAATACGTCGTTAAAAGTGTGATGAATACCGAAAAGGGTTTAACTTTGGGTGTTAAAATACATTGGGTGAGGACTAGGAAACTATAGAACTAACTAAAACCGCGTTAATAAACTCCAGTAAGGAACTAGGTCTTGAAATAAATACGGATAAAACAAAATACATGGTTAGCAGTAGAAACGTAATAATATCATAAATGGGACGCCGCAAATAGTTAGGACATCACTTCTACTTCTTTTTGTGAGAATGACGCATATAATCTTATTTTTGTTTAAAATTATTATAAGTTTTTAATCGTGTACCAATGGTAATATTTGTTATCAGTTTGTCGTGTGATGTCCAATAAGGATTTGATCTTAGTCCAATGTTTTTAGTGCGTATCCCTAGTCTTGAGAGATAAGTAAATAAATTTGTTTTTATCTTCCCTAGAACGAATAAATATTCGTTGGAAAGAATAAATAAGGACAGGTAAAGTGTATTTCTCACCACCTTTCACTTACTTAGTATGGTAAGAATAAAATTATTTCCAATAGAAAAAGGCAAGTTAGTTGTGACGGCAAACATTGAAATTCTTACAGCACATGAGCCCATAAGGAGAAAAAAGTCAGTTATTTCACCCCAAGTTTTTATTTCTTTGATGAAAAATACCTATAATAACTAGTTAAAATTGATGAGTTTGCCAAGTATAGTTAGGGGTAATATAAAATAGTGACTGTTTCAAAATGTTAAAAAAAAAAAAATTCTTCATTCGAAATAACTAATTGAACATCATTTAAAGTAGAATATTTGCTAAAATATGAGCCCTAGAGTACATTCAACTAGCATTAATTGTAGTGCTAGAGGACATCTCTTCATCTAGTGGCTTATGAGATATAGTTTTCATAAATCGAAAGTTTTTTCGGAACAATTAGAAATCATCATCTTGTTAATTTATTTTATATTTACTTTCAAGCACATTAAACTAGCTTTAATTTGATTGCTACTTGACATCTGTACGTCTCATGCTTCTACTTCTCATGATGTAGATAGTATTTCAAAGATATGCTTCTAGAGATAAAGATCCCCAACCACAAATTCACTACTACTACTACTGAACGCAATAAGCTCTACTAGAGCTTATATTTTAGCAAATTTACTCTACTTTCAATGGCAATCAATTAGTTTGTCTAGTGCTGTTGATAGTGTTTTAAAGATATGCTTTTGGAGATAAAGATTCCTACCATAAATTCATTACTACTACTACTGAACGCAATAAGCTCTAATAGAGCTTGTATTTTAGCCAACTTACTCTACTTTAAATGGTAGTCAATTAGTTTGCCTAGTGCTGTAGACAGTTTCAAAGATATGGACCTCTGAATGAACAATTTTTTTTTTTTAACATTTTTAAACAGCTATTTTTTATTTCCCCCTACTTATACTTTGCAGACTCTTCTATTTTTACTAATAATTATACATAGTTTCAATATTAAAGTGATCACACATTGGGGTGAAATAACTGGCATTTTTTCATTTGAAAAACTACTAAACCAATTAATTTTTTTTACCAGAAAACTTAAAGCTGAAAGCCAACTGGTAGTCACTGTAGTTTCCTAGAACCGTCTTGAACCAACAATAATTGGGGACTTTTTAGGGATTCATGAAACTATTTCTTCCAAGTATCTTTCTTGAAATATCTTCATTACTTTATATCCATATCAGCGCATAATCCTCTCAATCTATCATGAAGTAATTTCTATCATATCAATCTGTCATGAAGTAATAGTACTTCTCAGTTTATTCTTGGTTCGTTTTACGTTATTGATCACGGAGCAAGGGGCCCAAGGGATAAAGATGGAACTGTCTTTACTAGGAGCCTTCTTTCGGCTCATTTCAAGCTCAGTGGTGAACCGTCTAACAAAAGGTTTTTACCCTACAAAATATTTCCATTGGAACGGAAATCACTTCAAGTACAAGAAGAATGGTTTTAGCTTTAGATAATTTACATAGCGAGATGTTTAACCATTTTATTCACACTAAAATAGTAATGTTTAATGAAATTATTTGTTATTATTTAAGAATATACAGTTAAATTACATTTCATTTTAATTCTTAGTTTACCTGTTGTAAATTATGTTCTCAAATATTTGTTTATATTTATCTGATTTAAGTAATTATTAACGCAACTTTATCCTCGTTTCATGTTTAAATCGTTTATCATAGTTTGTCATTTTATTTTTCTAAATAGTCTAAGTCCTTTATAGTCTGAAGTTGAGACAAATAACAAAAAACTATTGCACAACTGTCTATTATTTATTATGTTAATTTATAAAGATTGTCATATATCTAAAAGTTTCAAGAAAAACTGTACAAAAAGCACAGCGAGTGATTTGGGCTAGGAATATTCCCAGTGGAAAGAAACTTATAAAATAATAAATCCTGTCAAAGAAAATTTAGAAAAATCTTAATTTTTTAACCATTTAACGCTTTTAAATAGTTCAAACATCTTAAAGTTAAGATATTTCAGTTTAATTCGACATGTTTACATGAAAAATTACAGAAGAAATGTTTTAAGATAGTATTTTGACTGAGCAATAAAATATAATGAATTGAAATCAGCTGTAAGTATCGATCCCATCAAAGGGAGTAACGTTATTGAATGTTGGTTGAAATCATCAGCTAGTAAAATTATTTTTGAAAAATGACAAATGTGTGTTAAGATATGTTTGCTGGATATTCCTAGGGATTTTATATATAAGAATTTAAGAATATATAATTATGCCAAATAATAATCATAATTACAAATTTAATCTATAATTCATCGTTGTTAAGGTGATTTATTTTATTTAACCTTCCACTTCTGCCGCTCATTTAAAAGGAAGAATGAATCTTCTGAAAATCTTAGTGATGATAATTCAGATGAGAAGATGAAGAACAAAAGTACAGTTAAACTGAAAGCCATGATGACAGTGATGAAGGAGTCGGATGTGAGGATGAGGATATTGGTGTTCTTTCAGATGAAGAAGGAATAAAAGAAGTGGATTTTAATGATGAAGAAAAAGTACTACTTTTAAGAAAAAGATATTATTACCATAACTATGATATTATCAAATGCAGTTTTGATATCATCATGTGAAATTCGTTTTTAATATGTTCTTTCATTCTTCATGTATTCCATAAATGTTTGGATTCATAACAGTTTCGTATTACTCTAGCACTCTCGTTTACTTAATTAATTACTCATTATTGTCTCTAACAAACATGTATTTTGGTCGTAAATCGTCAATTAACAAATACTTATGGTTTTTTTGGAATCATTTCAACCACATTCTCAGAAAATATTTTCTTGAATTTAAGTTCCCAGAGATTTTATACATCATTATATACATAGTTTATCTTTGGGAAATATTGTATTTATTTCAAATACTTTATCTTCAGAAATGATTAAGATGTGAGGCTATGTAACCAATCCATCCATCACCTAGGTTCATTATCGAAAATAATAAACATAATTGGGATTTTTAGGCAACATATGAAGCGTATAGACGTTCTGTCGGTATGTAATACGTCACAATTCAGGCTTTCATTTTTGATGTATAAATAATTAAATCTGTCTTTTTTTTCAATAACTTAATATTTTCAGTTGTTTTCTTATGTTTATTTATTTCTTATTTTTTTAAGGCAATCCACAGCAAAGGTGATGTTTGCCTAGTTATCTACAGGTGACTAACCTATTCTAACCATGGTGGGGCTCACGTCAAGTTTTTCATTTTGTGGAACCGCCACTTAAAGAAAAAAGTCAACGCGGAACCGGCGCCGCCCGCTGATCTCATAACGATAAACCTAGGCCTAACCATCTGTGGTCCGGACCTCCATTGATTTCTTTAATATTTTTATTGATTTTATAAAAATATTATTTGTTATGAGTTATGTACACTCATATGAATACTTTCAGGTTACCTAGCCTTGTAGACTAACAGAAATTGGGAATTTACAAATTTGAAGAACAATTACTTAAACTCAAAAATGTTTATGTCATCATTTATATGACGTTTGATTACTGGAGGATTCTAAGACAAATATTCCAATTCGGATCTCAAGCCCTCAAAAGTTGCTCATTCCTTGTTGCCCTTACGAGTCGTTCTAATCACTCGGATATTACGGACTTCTTAATGAAATATTATTTTATACAGAAAATTCTAAACAGAAACTTCAGGTTACGGAGCAAGGGGGTTGTAGGTTGTAATACCTATTGAAGCTATTGGTTAGCCCGCTCCTGGACATCCTAATCGATCCTTTTTCCTCCGCCTCAATCCTGACAGTTCAAACAATCCTGATCGGAAGTACTTCAGCTCGGGCAGCCCCTGATATTGTAACAGACTGTCTACTGGAGAACTATTAAGAGATAGGGGGAATGGCTTGTCGTTAAGATTCCGATCAGAGATAGGGCAGACAGTAAGCTGAAGCAGGTACTCCGGATGGCCACCAGATTGGCTCTGTGGTCAGAAGGGTTAACGATAAATCGATATGTTGGCCGCGAAGGAGGGTCCATGATATTGAATTTAGTTCAAATAGGACCCCCGTCCTAGGGGAGTACCAATATAGTCTCCTCCTCCTCCCCCCCCCCCCATCCTGCCAATCCTATCTAGATTGAGTTTAAGAGGAAACGCTGTTTTAGTTTTATTTGAAAAATGTCGGAAGAGATTTTCCTTTTATTTGCCTTTTTTCGTCCTACGATCTCTACAGGCTAATACATTCTAATAAAATTCAGTGTTTTGTAATTTATAACCAGCTTACTAACGAATCGCCAACCCCCTTCCTTTGGACTTGGGTTCAGTTCTCTTAAATTAAAAGGAACTTATGAAATAGATGGGAAACTGTTCTCAAGTCGTGTACTATTCAGTATAACACGAAATATTGGATAAAATACAATTAATAAATTAAGGAGTAGAAAATTAATATGAAAAAAACAAAATATTTAAGAAAGTGTTTAGTTCACATGTATTTTGGTGTTACCACATTTATGTAATTTTAATAGTTTTTAACAATTAAATAATTTCGAATATGTAATAAGAAATTTTCACTCTCCGTCTCAAAATTTTTTTATCTACACATTTTTTATAATGCATCTTACCCCACCAACATTCAAGAATATTCTTCCATCCCCTAAACTTCTTATTTTTCTTCTTCATTTAATCCTTTTTCATATTTTTTACGATAAATGTAAGGACCATCCCTTTTATATTAGTTTACATTAGGACGAAATGAACAATAATAGATATGTGAAGATAAAGCAAAGAACAGTAAATAGAAGATTTTCTCAAAGGTTATTACTCAGAACGCAGTGTGTTATTGGCGAACTAATACGTATAAGATACACTCCTCAAATTAATTGAAAAATATAATTATTATATGAATATCGGTATAAATGATAGTTATAAGATCGCATGATAACTGAATAAAAATAAAACAATGTGCACGATTTTGGAGGATAGAGAGGGATAGAAAAATTATCACGATTTTACGCTGACAATTTGTTAAATAAAATTCTTATAAATTACTTTAAACACACTGCATTTGCTCTAATCATCTATCTTTGATAAAGTTATGTCTTTAGTTTTGTATACTGTTCGCTTAAGAGAAACTTTTTTAGAACCATAAAGTTTAAATCTGTTTCCGCTTATGTTAAGTTCCAGATGTATGATATGATTTTACAAGATGTGATTTCACCAGATTTTCGTTTTAATACAGTTGTTTTTAGTTACTTCTTTTTTTTTTGTGATTTCGTTATTTGACATCACACTTGATATTTTTAAAACTATGTTATTTTCATAAGTTATTTTTATTTATTTTTCAATTTATACTAAGTAGTTTTTACAAATACTACCAGGTTAACAAATATAATGTTCCTTACATTGGTGAGTTTAATTTATACATTTCTGTGTACAAAAGTATTCCAATCAGTATAAAGTATAACCTTATAACCAACCTATGTAAATGCAATAAATGGATTGAATTAAATACACTTATTTAATATAAATTTAAATGTTTTTTTAAAACATTTAATTTCCATAAAATATTTTTAGTGATTATCTGTATATTAGTCATATAATGGTAGGTAATATAACAACACACACGAAAATAACTAAAATTATTTTAATATACAAAGTTAAAAATTTACAATTTATATTTTAAATTTCTTAATTTTTTTTTGGAACTTACAATCATTTGAATATAAATGATTTGTTAAAATTGGCAATGGAATTAGAATTTTTTCATCCCTTTATATTTTAAAATAATTTAATTACCTTACTATCTCATTATTTTATTTTGACATTTACGTATATATAAGGAAATACAGTTGTGTAATTAAAATTTAGAGAGGTAAGATTTCGCTTAAAAAAGCATTAAAAGAAGTTATTTTTCATGTATAAAACAAAATGGACTAACGCCATTTTACAGGTTAAAAAACACGGTAGAGGAGAGGGGGTTACTCTGAATAGCGACCAATAAAAAAATCCAGCCCCTGTGGCCTTAAAGAGGCAACCCCCTAAAAAACGAACAGTATGGCGATCATAAAATGGCTGATCCACTTAGTGGTATAGTTTGATCTTATAATTAAATAATATAAATTTGAAAAAATAAATCATTTTTTCTTTTAAATATAAAGAAGATTATTATGTAGGTGTTATAAAAACAATTGCATTTAATTTTGTTTTACAAAATTAGTTGTGTACGTCAGAAATACACTTTTAAATATAAGAAATATGAAGCTAAAATTATCAATTTTAAATAAATATTTATAATAATATTTTAATAATAAATAAAATATTTATGAACATTTCATAATAAAATATTTCGTTATTCCTCCAACACTTAACTTCCAAAGGCGGAAGTACTGTATAGTATAAGGATTGATTGCAAAAAAGTTTTAAATTAATCAATTCATTTTAATTATTAAAGATTACTAATTTACGAGGTTTAGGCTTCTTTGAGTCTAAAAAAGTAACTCAAAAAGTTCACTTACTTCTAAAGTATACTTAAGTAAAACGTTAAGGAACGTAAATAATCATTAGAAATGTATTTTTTTAAAGTTGTCTTTCAGTTTCCAATTAAATGTCTTTAAATTAAATGTCCAATTAAATGTAGTAATGCTGACTTTATTAAAAAAAATATCAAGCTACAAAAAATTGCATTCTACTTCCATAAATACTTAAACTTTTAAAAAAACTTAAATACATTAATTTTTATAAATAAAGCTAGCAAAAAAAAATTTTTATGTGAAAATTGAATAACACAGCACTGCAATTAAAAAACTGCAAAGGAAATTTTTATTACATGTTTTATAATGTGCTGAGTCAAAAAATGTCCTCCGTTTCTTTCTATCGCAATTTTGCAGAATGGGTTTGCAAAAAAAAATCAGGTAATTAAATTATCAACATTTTATCATTATTAATTCTGTTAACTAAAGAATCTTATTGATATATTTTATTTTTTCTTATACATTACAACTTGCTAAAAACAGAAAAAAAATATCTATACCTTCATGTTTATTGTAAACTGAAGTTATATTTTTTATTTAACGTAAAAGGCTCAATAGAATCAGGTAAAAGTTCTCCAGAGATAAATGATTACCAACTTAAACATATGTACACATGATACTCGAGTTCCTGAACTCTAAATTACTAGATTTTCACCGTTTTCCTTAATAATGTTGTTTTCCGGCTAAGACTCCAATTGGAGTCCTATAATGCCTAACCATGGTTGGGGGTCCAGTTTTTATTTTTGTAGGACCACCACTCAATGAAAAAAGTCAACGTCCCAAGACGGATTCGAACCGGCGCCGCCAGCAGATCTCAGATCGGTAAGACCCAACCAACTGAGCTTCAGAAGCCCCTTAATATTTTTTATAAGCAATGTTTTTCAGAAAAAAGTCCTAATGTTAATAAAAGCCATGTACCTCTCGAATTTTTGAGTCACAGTCCAACCCTTCAAACAATGCATTTAATTTCTGTTTCAGGGTGCTTAGGAGGAAAAACCATAGTCAAAAAGGCATATTTATGTTTCAGATTTTACAAAGTGAAGTTACAGATTTTAGATACTTTTACATACAGCCTTTCATGCTTAATAAAACATAAAACTATTTCATATTGAGGTGTAGATAGTTGACCGTAGATTAATGCTTGCAGAAGTTTGCCGGGAGGGGGGGGGTGCGGTCAGCAAAGAACAACATAAATAAACAAAACCATATTTATTTATTTTATGCCGACGTTTCGACCTGAGTTTCAGGTCTTC
>NW_027107476.1:3270062-3285463 GCF_000696795.3 Halyomorpha halys
TAAATAAAATCATTTAAATCTAAGAATATAATACTTGCTGGCCCCCCCCCCCCCCCCCGACAAACTTCTTCAAGCATAAAACTATTTCAACAAATGATTATAAGCTTTCTAAAATTCTAAACGTTAAGTTTTTTTTTTTCAGGCACAATCTATTTTTTAACAATTAAAACATATGCATTACACACACGTATGAGTTTTAAGAAAATATAAATATATTCTTTAAGTCTAAATTCCTAAATGGGAATTTCCAACTAGTATCAAAAAGAAAATTAAAATTCCTAAATAATTTAAATTAACCTTTATCCTGGTTCTTAGAAAAAAAAAAACTTTTTTGATTTACCAGTATTCCCAGATTACTTACTCCTTTCCTCAATGGCCAAAGCAACTTACTTTTTTAACTGTTCTTGTATTGTGTAGTTTATGTTGTAATAAAATCAATCAAGTTTAATATTTTTTTAATTCAATTAAATAAGACTAAACAACTTAGTGCCAAAAATCCTTTAATAAATCAAAATATCCCCCACTCTCACTTCTCACACTCCTGAATAGGGAAGAGACCGAATCTAAGTGAATCGTTTCAAAGTAGAATTCTTTAAAAACGCTTTTATTCAATTTATGATTCACCTATCAACCAACTAGTAGGTACGTTATTGGAATCATTGTGGAAAGATGGTCCGAATGGCGATCAAGAAAGTTACTAAAATTATAGAAATACTGTATATTAGTAAATCTACTAATAAATAGGTTTTCTTCTATTTTTGTACCTTATTGACCGCCACCTGGACCAATTTGATACATACACTCAACCAACAATTTTCCAAATTATTTCCATATATTTCCTTTTATTTCCATACATATCCAGGTTTTGTATACAAAACAAAGATATTGTTTATGCCCAACAAAAGCAAGTTTAGTGCCCACCCCTACAAGATATACACCCTAAATTAAGCTACTGTATAAATCAGAGAGGAGATAGGACCCCATATCAGGGCTACCATTACTGAAGCCACCCCTTCTGTCGGAGTTTTTTTAAATCAACCCTTTGCAGCTGCTAGCAAAATGGCTACCAATAGTTATTTATTTTATCCCTGTCAGAAACTCCCAAGTTTATAGTTAATCTCTTGTATGCCGTACCGCGCACAAAATATTTTTTAATAATAACATATTTAATTAAGAAAAATAAAACATACGTAAAGGAACTATACCCAAGATCGAACTAGAGGATGTAAATAAAATCACATTAATGGTTTACATTCATCAGAAAAACCTACGTTTAAGTCTTTTCTTAGTAACTGTTTAGAAACTGTTATGATTTTTTATGTGTGAACTGATTATCTGACTTAAAAATTTCTTGATCAATGACACTTATGTATCCTCTATTGAAAAAAAAAATATGGTTTAAGTTGATTTGCATAAGTTCTATTCTCTCTACTCATTTCTTGTCTTGAATCTGTGTGAAGAAAAAACATATTCTTATTGCATCTCTATATTCCAATCATGTGTAGTCATAATTGTTAAAGAATATGATATATTATGTTTATAACATTAATTTTTATAAGAGTGATTTATAATTTATAAAAATTGTGATTATTTCCCTTTAGGTAAATCGTTGCGAATACATCTATATTTTTTACCTTTTTATCTTTTTTGCTATTACGATTATAATATTTATGAGAGTCTGTTCAACATTGCTTCAATGTTTAGTAGCTGCAGCATTGCATTGTTCAATGTTGAATGAGAAAGTGTGACAGAAAAAGTTTCATTGGAAGGTGAGGCGGGGAGGGAGTTGAATTTTGACCGCCCCCACTCGGCTCGAGTGCTTCTCATCTCCTCTCTCTCTTACACACACTCTCTGTTACCCTCCCTCTAAAACACATACACACACACTCACACACTCTTCCATATATTGATTCTTCCCTTTTCCAACCCCCCTCACTCCCATTGGAACTGCTCTAGTCCACCCCCTCGTAAAAACAAATGCCCAGCAGGCCCCACGACTTTACCTCGATGGTGGTACAGTCTGCCACCTCCGATAGTAAACTAGTGTTCCTACACTCTTATTCTTTCATTACATGGTATGTGTTTTTATCATACCAACATTAAACTTTTTTAAGGTTTTATGTTTCTATAAAATATTATTCATTATTGTTGGACAGATACATTGATTAGTTTTTTCTATTTTAGAGAGGGTATTATTCTTCTCATTCGCGGTAACCAGTTCGTAACAGAATTAGGAATATGGTTTTATCTTGTTGGATTGGCTATGACAGATCATCTGCCTTGCTTCGGATGTTTACCCGTCGGTTAATCACAAGGGGAATAACATTACAACTTCATTAAAATTGACAAGTCGCCATTACTTCTATTATATCTGTTGGGTGCAGATTACGACGTTGCTAAAAGATTATCCATGTATGGGAATGAACAGTATTGGGATCATAAGGGAAAAACTCTCCTGATATTTCCTGATTAAACAAATAACCTGATGGTCAGAACCAGAAAAAAATAATAAATTCGGGTCGTTAAAAAATTATATTTATCCTCTCTTGCATTTTTTCTTTAATAATTATTACAAACCGTGTTGCTACAATTCTGAAAAGGTTATATACTACACCTTGGACAGTCCCTGACAATAGGGGTATTCATGATCTTTAGTTTAAAATGTTAAAGCGTGTTAAACGGAAAACCCTATGTTAAATGGAGAAATATTTCCTTCTTTTACCATATTAAAACGATATAACAAATAACATAGTCGGGAGTCTGTTACGAGATCTGTTAAAAGGAGAATGACGTCACGCAACAGACCAGCTGAGCTCGTCACCGTTTTGTTTGTTGTCGTGTTAGGTTACTTGCTCGTATTTTGTGCTTTGATTGTGTTAGTATTGTTTTGGATGTTTTTAAACTAATAAAGCAATGCATGACAATAATAATAGTGTAATGACAGTAACCAATTAGCTCATCTTGATTTTCTTCCGCACAAGTCAGAAGATCAACAAGACACTCAGAAGCCAAACTTTTACACAACTTCCACTTTTCACTCACTTTATATGTATAGCATGTTGTAATAAATTACTTTAAACAAAACTTAGAAGTAAACAGTAACATGAAGTTTTGAAAGGAAAGGTTTTAATGAAAGGTGCTCAGAAAATCCGATATGCAGTTAACCTTTAACATGACTTGAAATTATGCTGCTCACAATCCTATACTTACAAAATTTAACATAGTAAAACATTTTACAATTAACACATCTTGAATACCCTACTAGCCCAAGATTTGGTTCTTTGGTGACAAAACAAATCATTTGGCAATTTAACTTTGTAAGTCCAGCAACCTCATACTGGCTTGTTTTGTAGAATTTTTATTGTCGTGATTTGTGTTGATTAAAGTGTCGCAATGAATAAATTGTTGACAATAATTGGGATTCATCAAACCTCAAAGCAATGACTTCCTGCCGTCAACCCCGCCTATTGGAATTTTTTAGATTTACTATAGACAATATAATTCAAGATTGCAACATCAGAAATTTAGGTTGTTCAAAACGCTATATAAGTGATAGAAGACTTCTGTTGAATATAACTTAAGCAATGTTACTATGAACGTATTTACGAAAAAATCATGCTCATCTTCGGCATTGATTCAAGAAAACTGAATTTCCATTATAAAAATTAATTTTCAGTACTATTAAAATTTTATTAATAATCTTATATTACTGGTAGTTAAATACAGTTTAATAAAAGAAAACTACCGAAAATCAAAAATTTGAAATGTCTTACTTTAGTTTTTGCCGATTTTAGGATTGTCAGATTCCATGGGACACCACATAATATCTTTCATTTAATCAGTCACAGCTTTCCTCAAAATATCTTTCTTGTATATATCTTTGTTTGTATATATCTATCTTACCTGTAAAAAAAATAAATATACACATTAAAAATAAAGTAATAATTAAATTAATGTAGAATGTTCTAAAAGGAATAGTTAGTTTCAATTTAAATTTATTATCAACAATTATGACTTGAATCTTAATAAAAATTTGATAAATAAATGATCCAAATGATAATATTTACATTTCAAATTTGACCTCTGTTTACTCTGTCTAATCAACCTCTTCTGAAATAAATACATGATTTTTTTTTCTCAGTTCTTATTAAAATGAAGATACGGAAGTGCATAACCGAAACGTTTAATGAGGTAAGAATTACGAAGGTAAACATTATTCTTAGAAAGTCAGGTGGGTTTAAAATAAGGCCATTATTTTTCACCCATCTTATTTAATCTAGCACTAGAATACGTCATTAAAAGTGTGATGGATACTGAAAAGGGTTTAAATTTGGCTGTTAGGGTATGCTGATGATTTGGTACTGTTGGGTGAGAACAAAGAAACTATAGAACTACAAATAGAAACACGTTAATAAACTCCAGTAAGAAACTAGATCTTGAAATAAATACCGATAAAACAAAATAAATGGTTAGAAGTAGAAACGCGAGCAATTTTGGTGATATAGATATAGGAGAAAGTACATTGAACAGAAATACGTTTAAGTATTTAGGTTCTACGGTAACTAGAAAAACCGAAATTGATGAGGAAATAAAAACTTGGTTGAAGGCGGGAAATGCTTGTTATTTTTCAATTTCGAAACTGTTTAGCTCGCCCTTCTATTAATAAACTTAAAAATTAGAATTTACTATTATCCTTCACACTGTTCTTTAAGGATGCGAGACGTGGCTTCTTACACTAGGGGATGAACGGGGAGAATTTAGAAGATGACATAACGCTGAATTAAGGGATCTACACCCGGTAAATATAATTCATGGTATAGCAGTGCGGCGTATAAAATGGGCATGTAAGGTTGTAGGGCTTAGTAACGAGTTGATCCCTAAAATGTTAATGAACACTGAACAGATGGGTAAACGTCTGAGGGTTAGACCGTAACGTAGATGGGAGAATTGCGTTGAAACTGATTTTGTAGAATTGGGTTTGGAGGGGCATCACTGGAAGGATGTGTGTAGAGAGCGTTTAGTGGTATCGACGTCGAATCTTCGGGTTCGTTAGGTCTTCATTGTTATTATTATTAAAATGTAGAACTGAGTGCATAAGGATTACAAACAAATGTAAAATTAAATAGTTTTAAAGTACAAAATCTGAAATTGTTCAAGCGTTCTCAAGCAATGAGTAAATGATATAATGAAATATGTCGAGTAGAGTAGTATCGATAAGCCCTATAATTCTTATTTGATGTTTTATACAGTTCATATTCCAGTTTGTTGATAGAAAAGTGTCACAATAAGTAGCTTCATAGAAAAACGAAGGGGTACATTGCACAAAATTCTAATCATCTTCAAAATTGAGGTTTGTCACAGTCTTGTCCCAAACCTAAGAGAGAATAATACATTCAAAAGGAAAATACTTGAATCCATTTACATATTTGAAAATATTGATTATACAGTGAATTTCAAAACAGATACAAGAAATTTAAACCAACACTATGCAGAGATATTAAGTAAAAATAATTTATGAATAATATAGGATAAATTGAATGTAGATAGTTACAATTAGCCTTGATAGGAATTTTACTAATGAATTAAAGAGGAAAATTGACAAAAGTGTAGTTACAATAAATAATTTTAATGGTTGAACTGAGTGGAGGAAGGTTACAAACATTGTTGTGATAAAGTTTTTAAGGAATAGTGACTATGATAACTGATTTAAATTTTGTTTTAAGTGAATATTTGACTAATTAGGTAATTAAACATATGTAGGATATACTTATTAACCAAAAAATATATTTTACCTAATTTTTTTAATGTTTTCATAGAAATTGTTGTTTTGACCTGGGCAGAATAGCCTGCATGGAGTTAGAGTTTTTAAATGATATAATTCCAAAATTGTATTAAGGTAAGATAAATTATAAATAATAATGTTAAGGATTTTGAAATGTTTGAGGGTCATACGTGTGATAAAAACTGTTTTTGTAGTTGACTGTCCCTGAGGATGGCCGGATTGGCCGTAACGTCGGACTTATAAGAAAAATATAATGTTTTGGGACTAAAATGGATATTAATTAAATTATTTTAAAAAAATGTTTTATTATTTTTCAACTTTTCATACTACTATCCATCGTGTAAAATGATAGATTGTAATATTTATTCATAAAAATTTGAATGTATGTGCTTGCGTAAATTATACCATCAAAAAATACAACGATAACAAAATCCGGTAATACAGTTAGGCATTGCAGTCCCCAACGTTTCGGCAATTGATTAACTACAGCCAAAGTTTGATAATTGGACCTCTACTAAAGATTTAGTTACGCTTAGTGGAAATTGGAACGCATTATACAGGACATGTCATGCTTTTTATTAATTCAACGTGACATAGCATTAGAAATATTGGTAATAAGACATTCAGTTGAGTTGTTAGGCATTTATAAAAATATATAATTGGACATTTTTCTTATTCTTGAGGGAAGAAAAATATTTCCATCTGAAGTACTTTTTGGTGTTGACACACTGGACTGTGTTCCAGAAATGTTTCCCCATTTCTTTATTACCGCCTTTTTTCTTTATTTTTCCACCCAATTCTAATTGCTGTTTTATTTTTCTGTATTTCTCATATTTTATTCCTTCTCTCTTATCTTATGCAAGCGCACATTATAACTCAAGATTATTACTGAACATTTATTAATTAATAAAATCATAAATCTATTGGACGAGGGTCCAACAGTATTTCATCTGAAAACCGTTGCATCATGTACGAAATCTATGTGTGAAGTTTTAAGATAGTTATAAAAAGTTGTATCAAATGATGAAATTTATGTTTTTCACAATCAACTAGCTCTTAATTTGGCCATAGACATTTCCTTCACTCTTACTTAGTGTAAATAATTTCCTCTTTTTTATGGTGGACACGCGGGTAGTATGTGAAAACCATTGCCACAATACATTTGTGTTACCTGGGAAAACTGGAGACATAAACTATCCGGGAAATGAGATATAGTGCCCAGTGGAGATATAGTGAGCTGAGTTCGGAAGCAGCACTAAACCAGTTTTACGGGGCTCTATATTACCTGTTCATTTATCTCGACTCTGTCTCACATGATCTTCGTCAATATCATGTCTGTATTAAGATATGGTTACTTGACACACACTGAGCCGAAGTTATTTTGAACAGCTTCTAGCATCAGATATGTAAGATGTAGTATAGACATATATTAAATGGATTAATATTGAATTTATTTTAATATTTAATTTTTTTAAAAAATCTATTTTTATTATCACTAGGTAATGGGATTTTCCCATATGAATTCATTTTAATAACATAAATTATAATTCTATATATATATTTATGTGCAATTATTAAATATCAACTAATAAACCAGCTTTTCTCCAAGTTAAAAACATTAAATGATTTTAGATTTTAATAGTTTTACATTTATTTAGAGGTTAAAAACTTAAATGGTAATTTTTTATTAAATTTAAATTCTAACATAAATAACAGCTGAAAATGAAATAAGAGATAAGAGGGAACCAATTTCAAATTATTAGCGCAAATATATTTAGAATCAGCTCAATTTCACTGAGTTGGTATGCCCATAATGTCCATGGATGTAGATAAAGTAGGCTATCTAATTCTTTCTCAATGCCTGTATAAACTATCCTATCATATGTTTTGATATTGGCAGCAGAAGTTTTGGCCCAACCATGTGGACTATCTACGTGACTATGAAGCGACAACTTAAGCGTTATAGGAATGGATTATGGAACTGGAGAGAAACAGAAAATTATTGTTTCGTTGGTATGTTAGATAGATTCCTAACTAATACCAATGTATTTTAACTTTATTATGGATTTTTGAAACGGTAAGACATCAAATGTATATTGTTTTTTTTTAAAGTGGCCAAATATCTGTTTGTTTTTGTATATATTTTTTATAATTGTTTTTGTGTTGATTATTTTCTTAATCCATATTTCTCAATTAATACAACAACAACATTTAGAGAAACATAAAATTAAAAAGGAATAGTATACAAACAAATTTGGAATTATACAAAATATTTAATTGAATCATAAATGATAAAAAATTGATAACTGATAATTGAATAGTATAAAAATTAAATTGATTGATAATCGTGGAATTAGATGGTAGTAGATTGAAAACCGTGAAAGATGAAATATAATATCATGTAGGTAAGAAGATATGTATAATATATGACATAATTACATCATTATGATATAAGCCACTCACTATTTTTCATTGTCTGTCATATTGTTCAATTTGTAGATTCAATTTATTTTTTTTTTTTTTTCAGTTTTTAGACACTACTTGCATATCTTATATTATACTTATCTTCATCTTTCACGGTTTTCAATCTACTTCCATCTAATTTCACGATTATCAATCAATTTAATTTTTATACTATTTAATTATCAGTTATCAATTTTTTATCATTTATGATTCAATTCAATATTTTTTATGATTCCAACTTTGTTTTTATACTATTCCTTTTCAATTTTATGTTTCTCTAAATGTTGTTGTGATCTCTTTTGTTCAATAGCCCTGATGAAGACCTGAAACTCAGGTCGAAACGTCGGCATAAAATAAATAAATATGGTTTTGTTTATTTATGTTGTTCTTTACTGGCGCCCCCCGCGACAAACTTCTCCAATCATAAATAAATAATATTGTTATGTAATTGAAAAATATCATTACACTTTAACATTCGTGAACATAGAAGATTCATCACTTTTTCATATCATCGGCATGCATTAGTCAACTGTTTTGTATTCACAATTCCAAGTCAAATATTAGTTTTAAGTAATTTATTTTTGTTGGCCCCTTGTGAATCTATCCTTTTTGGGGTGCGAAATATGAACCCAGAAGATGGAAGTAGGTTGATTAGGTACCATCCAACTAATAATTTAATGAAACTTTTGGAATTTGAAAACCAACTTCAAACTGCAAAAATAATGCAATAACATCACTCGAAGAGGTTATCATGCTCAAAATTATTGATAAATTACTATTTGTAGATGTTAGTTTCGCAAAAATTTTAAGGAAAAGAGGAAATTTCATGGAAAACTTTTCAGACCTCCGTAAGTGTTGAATAGTTTGGAGTTACGAGTTCCACCTCACTAACAACGTTGTCGAAAAAACTTCCATGCATAAGCTAAACGCTTGGATATTGGATATTGGATATTGTATTTGGATATTGAAAGCAACAAATCTATGATAAAATTAAGATTTTTTAATTATGTATCAAGGTGAGCTCGTTGTTCTAGAATTCCACCTTAGACAAGATTCCTCTCCGTTTTCCTACATGGACGATTCTCACTTTAGACCTGAAGCACCTAGATAGATGAGGCTTCGGTAAAAGACACCTCGAGGAATAAGAATGAGAGAGCTCGGAATCGATACTAGGCTAACAATCGGAGCTGTTATTTTTTAGCTCGGGAGGAGGCGTGTGATTGGAGGGAGGGTATTGATCGCCCGCTCCTGTCACCGCCCCCTATTTTTTCACCGCCTCCGCTCCTTCTCTCCTGCTTCTAGGAAAAAACCTCCCCCTCTCCCTCTTTTAGGACCCTTTGGCTTCCCCTTACTCCTTTCTTGTTTTTTTTTCTTTACGTTCTCCCAAGCGGCCTTTAGGAGTGCACACTCGATAAATTCATGCCTCTACCTTATTTTTGTTACAATATTAGTATAGATGATATAAAATTATAATTTCAATTTATTTGTTTTCTTATAGCCCATGCCCATATATTTTCAATAACTAAACTTGAAAATAAATATTAAATAATAATAAACTTTTTTTTTTTAATAATTTATTTATTGTTGTTTACAACTGTATACACATATATACAACAAGTAAATTTGCTGTAGGTGACATAGTGACATGATACAAACATGTGGAGAATCTACCCACTGATAGAACTAGAAAATCTCGAGGCCATCTTCTTTTCAGACGACTAGGAGGATTATTAAGCAATGAAGGAGAATCCAGGTTAGAAAGAAGTGGATTTGGGTGGTTGAGAAGTTTGTCATGGAAGGAATGGTATCTGGTTTTGGCCAAATCGGCAACATATGGAACATTGAGGTCCTGATGGATGACTTGATTTGTGACAAAGTAAGGATCATTAAGGATTTTACGAAGGCTTTTGGACTGTAAGGATTGGATTCGAGAGGAATTAGATGGTTTAGTGAAGCCCCATAGCTCAACTTCGTATGTCCAAATAGGCCTTATAATAGTCATGTAGATCAGTCTTTTGTAATGGATTGGAAGTTTGGACCGTTTGTCTAGTAAATGTTGTAATAGTCGGAATCGACGAGCAGTTTCCTGTCTTTTCAGAAAGAAAGCACAATAATAAACTTAAATAATTGTTAACCATGATTCCGATTTTAATAATATTTCTTTGTTATAATTTAATACAATTATAAGCATTATAACTAATTAATAAAGAATAATTTTCTTGTTTATTGATGGTTAGTAATGATTGATTATCCGTTTGAGATCAGTAATTCGTATTCAATCATTACAATCCAAAATCCTTAGTATAATTCTCAATGCTCCTTACATTTTCCCCAATACAATCATCCATATTCATTATTTTGATGTTTTTTCATATGTAGAGATTATATAGAAGGTTTTTTATTTTGTGTAAACTAAAAATCTATCTGTATGTATTGGTTTAAGGTAAAATATTACTAAACGCAATAAATATTTAGTTCTGTATAACCTGATGTATTAAGATTTACTATTCTATACAAAATATCCCATAATTTTTAATGGGTTAGGATAGATTTCAAAACCAATAAAAAAAGTCTATATAGAGATTTTTAAATAGTTATATAATTCTTTCCTTGAAGAAGTTTCTCGGGGGGTGCGGTCAGCAAAGAACAACATAAATAAACAAAACCATATTTATTTTATGCCGACGTTTCGACCTGAGTTTCAGGTCTTCATCAGGGGTTGTGGCGTGTAAAGGGAAGATGGTAACTGACAAACTTCTTCAAGCATTAATCTACGGTCAACTATCTACATCTCATTATATAATTCTTTACTGCAAAGGAGAAAATTAAAATTTGGTGTTTTCGCAAGCGTCGCCTTTTTTGTTGAATAGGATGGAATAACTAAAAAAAAATTTAAATAAGGTTATTTTAAAATTCAGCATATTAAATATGATATTTTCTTCATAAAATATATAAAAATAAAACTCTTTTTGTCAGCTTCCTACTGGACTAGTTGTTTAAAAAGTTTTAATACGATATTAATTAAGTTGAGATTTATTTCAAAACAAGCTATGATTCGCCTCTAGTCTTGTGAAAGATGATGTAATGTAATTCTGGATTCAGCTGAATAATTATGTATTACTAAAACAATAAGAAAAAATAAAATATTTAGTGAGGATATAACAAATGATATTCTCCTTTAAAAAAAATAAGTTGATATTATGAAAAATAAGTTTATTATTACGATTCATAAAATAAACGAATAAATACTTTTAAAAAACATATGGATATTAGAAAAATTAAAATTGAGAATCTTATTAAAATTTTGCATAAATAAATAGCCTAAAATTTCCCTTGAGATGTTCTTGTGTTTAAAGAAAACTTTGTTCCGTATACAATACTGTAATTTAGAATTTCGTAGCTTAAACATTTTTTAGTTATTACTTCAAATTAAAAAAAAAAATTAAAATGACATTTAAAAACATGATAGTCGGGTGTAGATCTGTTTACCTTGAAACTAATCGATGTTAGGATTTTTTTACCCGTCTTCACCATGTTGGATTCAGTCGTACTAAAGATTAATTGTATAGTATGGTTATGAAAAGTATTTAACGCTTGACAAGATTACCACAACTCTCAATCTTTTATTTATCTAGAGAATGAATTATAGATTTTTTATTTCCAAAATTGGTTCTAGCTAATCCTATGTTTAAAATACCAAGTGGTTTCTACTTTGGCGAATAGATAGCCACAAATGTGAAACTTTTTTAGCTCTATATATTTATATTTTTTAGAAAGTAAATTTTCAACAAAATTGGCAAAGGAGACACAGTACTGTTACAGTATAGCCGGAAAATTCAATTTATTTAATTAAAAAAATTGGTTATTAAAAGGTATGAAAACCGAAAAATATTTGAAAATAAAAATACACAAATTTTTAAGGAGTTGGCAATATACCCAAGAAACAAAAACATCTATAAAATAATATAATGCATCTAAGAGACCTAAAAAATTTAAAAAACTAAAAAAAAATGTTATATAATCATTGGTCAAGGCCAAAGTGGCGTATCTGCAAATTTACCTCTGGCTTCTTTTAGTTTTTTGATATGGTTTTTTATACTCTTCGTAATGCCAAAAATCTAACTATATATGTGTACATTGAATTTTATACTGTTTAATGTTTTGGGACATAAATTTAGATCCTTCTTTTTTTGACAATTAAATGAGCATTATCTAACTGACTCTAGTGATAGTTCTCTGATTATATAGTTTAAACAAAAAAAAAGAAAAGATTTTTATCTGAATTATTATAATCGCTGATGTTAGCTTGATATTAGCAAGTTGCAAAACTGAGGTATCGATGTAATCAAACTAAATAACTTTTTGAAGTTAATTTTCATGAAAATGCGATAAAATTATTATGTAGAACTCTTCTAGAAATCTACAGACCATAATATACTTACTTTTTGAATAAATACTCTAATCTAATTGTGAAGGTTTCATCATTAAAATCCTATAGCTTTACAGATGCTTTTTAGCTTTAAGACAATTCTTCCGGAACAATCATAAACTTCTCTTCATTAAGATTTGCCCAATTACTTAGATGTAACAATATTACACCAAAATATCACACCAAAATATCTTAAGTTTAGACATAACATCTGGTAAACTAAAAAATACAATTACCTACGACTTTTGGCGTAGTAAAGTAATTCGTTCTTCAGAGATAATATTAACAAATCTCATAATCGAAATGATTCGAGTTATGACGATCTTGTGGGAAACCAACAAGTTCCAGCTTCTTTTAAAGCAATAAAAAGTCATAAATACATATCTCACATTGTTATAAATTGCAATGAAATTATATAAAAAGAGATGTGATTTTTTGTGTTTTCATATATTTTTTTCTACCACTTCCAAATATATGTTTTTGATCCCTAGGAACATCTAGCATAATTTTTAACAATATTATTTTATCTATTTATAAAAATAATTCACCGGTTTTACTTTTTCTTATAAGTACATATTTTAGTCTGTATTTTCCATTTTATTTTACATATTTTGAAATATTTGTCCATTTTTAAAAGTTACAATAATTGCCGATATTTTTCAATTATTATCTGAAAACTCTAAAATAGACATTCAATGTTTTAAATTTAATTATTTCGATTTAATAATGGGCTCCTTTACTTTTCTACTAGTGGAATGGTATCTTTAAATCTTATAAGATTCTCCTTTAAAATTACTCTTCCATTTCAATATTTTTTATTTCAAATCCTATTATTAATCGTACCAACTTTTTCAAGTGATTCGCTTAGCCTAAAATAAAGTATATTGCAGAAATATCAGCTAAATATGTGAAAAAGTTCGCGGATGCATCATTTAAATGTTATTTCGAAGTAATAACATAAAATTATTTATTTTATTTATTTATAAAATATAAAAAATCAACATACAATAGGGACAACTACACGATGTTCGGAACAAATATCCTGGCCTGACCGACTTGAAACTATTGCTGATGTTAGTTCCAGAATTTTGATTTGTTTCAAGTATCATATGCACCTATTATGTCTAGGATGTGGAGCGATCGTTCCATCGATTTTATGGCTCAACCGAAGACGATATTAGAAAGTAAAATGACAAATTTAAAATAATCAATCCCATCAAATCACCTTTATCCTACGTCGGCCTTTACCCTACAGTCTCTCTTACAGTATCCTTTAATAATGTTGCACTTATCTTTGTCGAACAGATTATTTACATTGGAGCTTAGTGCTCTCAAAAGAGAGGAAACTGAACGCCGATTCCGACTATTACAGTACTTACTAGACAAACTGTCTAAACTTCCAATCCATTATGAAAGACTTATCTGCATAATGAGGCCAATCTGGACATACGGAGTTGAGTTTTGGGGTTCCATTAAACCTTGGAATTCCTCTCCTATCCAATCCTTATAATCCAAAATCAGTTGTAAAATCCCCAATGTTCATTGCTTTGGCACAAATAAAATCATCAATAAAGATCTTAATGTTCCATATGTAACACATCTAGCCCGAACCCGATATCAATCCTATCACTAAACTCTAACCTTGCATCCTCTTCCTTATAAACCTCCGAGGTGGCTCTATAGAAGATGGCCTCAAGACCTAATATAGAAATGTTAGAGTAATACCAATGGGTATTTTGCTTACATGCCTGTATCGTCAAATATAATCTGACATCAAATATCCTAGATGTATTTTTTATGTAAATGCAATTGTAAAGGTGAATAAATAAAATCAAAATAATCATTTCAATTGATTTTTTTTTTCATTTAAAAACATTCTTTTTACAAATTAAATATCTTTTCAGCTTTTAAACGTTGAAGCATTTTCAGTTAAATTTGCTCATTTTTAATTTTTTTTTATATCTAATCTTCCAATGTTTTTATTACATATTTATTTTTTAAAGAACAAACATTAATGTGGATATTTCGATTTTTTAATCATATAAAATGTCATCCCTAGGTATATCAACAGCATTTACATACACTATAGTGTATTCACATTATTTTGAACTTTAAATCTTGGCATTTAAAAGAGAGGTTCGTTGTACGTATCTGTAGTAAGTGAGAGGTGATATGGAAGGAAAACAATAATTGTTAATCTCTAAAAATAATTTGAACTAACTTATCTTTCTTTTGTAGAGAACAGGATCTCTTCTTGATAATTTCATTTTTAATTGTTTAAAAGATTATCAAAGTTTACTGAGTAAATGTTTTTATTTAGATAGTTATGCATGATTAGCGGACAACCATGAATAGGAAATTATGTTATTAGTTCTGAGAGTTCTCAAATTTTATTTATTGGATTTGGTTACAAATCTTATCGCTATTTATTTATTTATTTATTTTTTACTGGTATAATTTTAATACACATTCCAAGATTTTTTTTTATATTTTGGTCACGCCCTAAAAATCCAAACCATAACTACTAAACATCATCGTTTTTGAATAAATAAAATATATATATATATATCAATGAATTAAATATTGGATTGATGCGGACCTGTGAGTTTTTAATCTAAATTGATTAATACTACAAAAAATTATGATAAATATTTGTAATTTGAACTTTTTTTTTAAACATTAAATAACCAATAAATATATATATATAATTGTTGTATATTATATTGT
>NW_027107476.1:3286727-3290902 GCF_000696795.3 Halyomorpha halys
TGGTGTTCCAGTTTTTAAAATCACAAAATTTACTTACAAAAATATAACTTGATCGGAAGAAAAAAAAAATAAAAATTAAAAAATTAAAAATAAATAAAATTTAACGAATATTAGCAAAATTAAATAAAATATAAATGGCGTTGATGACCAATGAAGTTTGGCGCCACTAAACAACCAAACAAACAAACGTCCAATTTTATGGATAGTTCGAATTAGTACCATATTTTGTCCCAAGAACGACGCACTTACCACCTTTAGAAGTACATAAATGTGCATGAGGTGTCATCTGGAAAGTTACGAGCTGTAATGTACGAGGGGCAGTTACGAAATTGTACGTGTATAATCATCAGAAAATGTAAAAAATTGACCGAGGTACACATTTTATATTCTTCTGTGACTTTCTATTATAGGGGTATTCTTTACCTTTAGTTTAACATGTTAAAGCATGCTAAATGGAGAAATATTTACTTTTTTTACCATGTTAAAACGATAAAATATTTAACATGGTTGAGAGTATGTTACTAGGTTTTTGTTAAATTGAGAATGACCAGCCAAGCTCGTCACCGTTTTGTTTGTTATCGTGTTAGGTTACTTACTTGTTGTTTGTGTATTAATATTGTTTTGGATGTTTTTAAAACTAATAAAGCAATGGATGACAATCATAATAATGTAATGGCAGTCGTCAATTAGCACATCTTGATTCTCTACCTCACAAGCTAGAAGCTCAACAAGACACTCAGTGCCCAAACTTTTACACAACTTCCACTTTTCACTTAATTTAGGCATCTCGTCATAAATTACTTAATTCAAAACTATACAAGTTAACAATACAACTATAAAAGTAAACAATAACATGAACTTTTGGAAGGATAGATTATAAAAACATTGGTCAAATATCCTCCGCTAGGAACTCTTATGTATGCATTTATCATTTAAAATTACTTTAAATAGGGCTGCTAACAATCCTATACTTATAACATTTAACATGGTAAACCATTTTATATTTAACACATCATGAATACTTCTAATGTGGAATGTTGAACATACCCAAACAATTTATTGAATTTGTGAAAAATCATTGATTAGGATTCATACTTCTTCAAGACAAGGGTTTGGATTTAACGTGACGATTTCGGAATTTCCTGGATAACGATCAAATATTTAATGAGATAACTTATTGACAGCTTTGAATATTAGACAGTCGAAAAATGTATGTACTTATCATATAATTAATATAATATTTTAATATCATATTAAAGAATATATAACCTAGTAATTATTATTTTTCACCTATTAGTCCTTATTTATAAAACGAGAGGTCGTTTGGAACAGAGGACGATAGTTATTACAAGATTAAGTATGCTTTTAATCTCTCAGGGAATCTGCAAAAATTTTCAATAAATTTCAAGTTTAAAAAAAAAGTTTCATTGATGAACGTACCATCGGCCATGTACCACAGCCGTAGATTGAAAAAATTAAAGATAAAATCTAGAGGCTCACTTTAAAAAAAATAAAAAATCTATTTTTTTACTTATTTTTTTTAAAGGAAAATTCTTAAGTACCGAAAATAATTGAACTTTCATGGCACTGTGACAATAGCATTGTGTTCAATCCCACGTCAGCTGCACAGCTTCATTGGTTCCCTTCTTCCATTATCCAATTCCAAAACGTACAACCGCAAGGGTGCGCCATTTTGTAAAATATTCCAGATTCGGAGTATGGATGAATAGAATAGAGCAGTTGGCGAGACAGATGTCGATGTTTTGGCGAAGGGCACAAAAGGGTTAACAATGGCTCCTATTTAGTCAGCAAAGGGCTTACCCTTCCGGCACGCGACGCCCGCATCTCATTGGCCACCCGCCATCGCTTCTTAACTCGTTTCAGAGCCCATGACGGCTATGAGAGGATGACGCATTAAATAAATCGAAGATTAGTTTACATTATCTATAAACATAACACACTAACGCGTTATTCGTGAATTCTTCTAGCTCATTCATTCTACTAAATACGCAGTGCTGTCGTAATAGTCAATATCGTTTAACTTTTCTGATTTTTCAAAATATTAATACTCCCAGCGACGAATACTAATGATTAAAAATAAGGCAGTTCCTTATAAAAAAAAAATATGTGTACGATGAACATAAATTTCACTCTTACATAGGAATGAGTTCAAAATTTGAATGATGTATTCAAATTTTTAATTTGGCTTTGTGTAAATGTTCACCCAAACCGGGAGCGAAACCTTCCCTCAGAGGAACGAAGCAATTTAAATTCTTTGAAGGCTGTTAAATTATGTACCATATTATGATACCATATGATGATAAGTGAATGCTTTATTATAACGTCATTAAGTATACTTATTTTACATATAATGCATTGTAATATGGATTTAAATGTATATTTTAAAAATTGTAATATTGTATAATATTGCATTATAATATGAAATTTATTTTAGAAACATGGACTGAGTGGCAGATTAAAAAAGTACATTATTAACAATTATTTACTTTTTGCCAACGTTCTTAAACTGGAATACGAAAAAGAAATCAAGAACCGTATAAAAGTTAAAATTTTTTTAATAATTTATTTATTGATATTTATAACTGTATACATATATATACATCAAGTAAATTTGCTGTAAGTGATTTTATGACATGATAAAAACATGTGGAGAATCTACCCATTGATAGAACTCCAAAAACTTTTCTAAAGGAGAAGATCTCGAGGCAATCTTCTTTTCAGACGCCTAGGAGGATTATTAGATAGTGAAGGAGAAGCCGGGTTAGAAACGAGTTGGTTTGGGTGGTTGGGAAATTTATTGTGGAAGGATTGGTATCTGGTTCTGGCCAAACCGGCAACATAGGAGACATTGAGGTCCTGATGGATGATTTGATTTGTGACAAAGTAAGGAGCATTAAGGATTTTACGTTATCTGTAAGGATTGGATTCGAGAGGAATTAGATGGTTTAGTGGAGCCCCATAGCTCAACTCCTTATGTCCAAATAGGACTTATAATAGTCATGTAGATCAATCTTTTGTAATGGATTGGAAGTTTGGACCGTTTGTCTAGTAAATGTTGTAATAGTCGGAATCGACGAGCAGTTTCCTGTCTTTTCAGTCTTGTATGAGGATTCCATGTCAGTCGCTTGTCCAGATTTAGTCCTAAGTAACTGATCTGTTCAACAGAAATAAGTGGGGTATTCTTAAAAGATACTGTAGGGAAAGACCAAGGCTTACGACGAAGGGTAAATGTGATTTGGTGGGATTTATTGGAATTTTGCAGTGGAGTATTCAATACTTCTTCAATGTGTTCAAGGTTGGATGAATTAAGGATGTCAGGGTATGGCTCAAAGGTTTTAGAAAGATGCTGACCGAATATTTGAGATTTTTCTTCGTCCGATTTTGTCCATGTTTGAGATTCAGTAAGAAGTGGGTGATTAAAATTCTTGAAGTTAAGAATCTTCTTAGTAGTCGTCCATAAAGATTTGTCAGTAGTCGTAAGGTTTTCAGTTAAGTTAGTTAAATTTTGCGTTTTGAATTTTTTAAGTTCTGTTTTAAGTTTGTTTGTCAATTTAGTATAATGTGTTTTATCTTATGGGTATCTAGTCCTGTGCCACTTCGCTCTTGCTCTTCGTTTTTCCATTAATAAGATGCGAATGTGGTGTGGCAAGTTAGTAGGTATGGTATTATTAATTTTACTGATAGTTGTGTTGTCGTATATGCAAAATCTTACAGATTCTATTAAGTTTTCTATGGCTTCCTCAACGTCATGTTTAGTCTTAAGTGGAACAAATATTTTAAATTCATAAATACAGTGTATTTATTACTTTCCATTTATGATCGTGTTAATAGCTCAAATAAATCAACTTTTACACAACATGATATATACTACGTACTTAACAGAGAGTGCCATAATTTAAGTTTAGCTTTCTGGAAGAGTTAAAAAGTTGGAAAGTACTTCTTGGAAGTACCCACAACAAATTTTTACCTGCGTTTGCCCGTTAACCCGTTAGGGCACTATTTGGCTATTAACATTGCCATCCAGTACAAAAAAAAATTTCTATGTTTTAGAAATCGCATACCACTAAAAACAATAACCCACGCTGCATACTACTAAAAATTAATTTATAAAATATATATAAGAAATTAACACAATAAATAAATAAATATATATA
>NW_027107476.1:3293702-3308248 GCF_000696795.3 Halyomorpha halys
ATTAATAAAATGAATAACTTAAAATATAATTTGATACAAATGCTAATTAATAAATAATGATTATACAAATAAATAAAACAGAGTTCATTGCAGCATATCTTGCGTTAGTAGAATGGAATACGTAATTTTCAACTTCATGAAACTAGAACAATTAAAGGTTTAGAGAAATTAAATAAAGTGCTGTTTAGGAATGCTTTGAGATTTAAATATTGTTCAAAGACCTTAAAAAAGACCCAAAACAGATATGCGTCTTTTTATTCCAAACTCCTTAACTATCCTAACCCATTAATTCTTAATCTTTCATCCTTAACAATCCCTGATAATCCTCCGAGGCGTCTGAAAAGAAGATGGCCACGGGACCTTCTAGTTTAAATTAATGTTTGTTAAGCCAATGGGTGGTTCCTTCCCAAGATTTTCAAGTGTATATGAAACATACTACATATTTACCTGTTGTATTATTTTGTACAGTTGTAAATTACAATAAATAAATAATAAATAATAAAATATTGTTCAAAGACAAAATTCCTATTTTTCTAAAATGTCTCATCACACCATCATCCTCTCATGTCTTAAACTCAAGAAGCATTACGAAGTGAATTCCTCAGTAATCGTTGCTTGAGACTGGTCCTCACGATCCCTGGAGAAAATTTAAAATATTTAAATTAAAAGTTGCTGTTAATTAAATATATAATTTAATATTTTTGTGTTAACCATGACCGCCGCCTTTACATTGGTCTCGTTGAACTATTTCTACTATCAACAGCATAAATCTGTTGTCAATTTAAATTAAATTACACAACTTTAAAGTACCGATGGTAGAAAAAGGGTACCAACCTCAGCTAACATTCCATATATCTATTTTTCTTTTTCCTTTTTTTATGGAGGGTAAAAAAAAAAAAAAAAAAAAAAAAAAAAAAAAAAAAAAAAAAAAAAAAAAAAAAAATTACACAAAATGATTTTTACTTGAAATCTTATATTATTTCAAAATGTTTATTCGTAAAATTGCATGTTCTTACGAGATGATTTGTAGATTAGTTGTTTATGTGGCTCGAATAATGTTAAAAATATTTTTACAGTGGTGTTGAAATAAAATCCACTGCAACTAAAGCCCACTTATAATTTATTATCCAATGTCCTGCCTGCCAAATGAGAACACCTGGCTGGAGTTTTAAACAGGCTGGGGAAGTGGATATCACCGGGCGAACAGGGTTCTTTAGCCGAAGGCCCCGGGGTATCGGCCGGCGGAAGGGTGTTGCCATGGCACCCGCCCCCCAAAAAACCCCAATCAAATCCCTGCTTTTTCTGACCCCTCCCCCTCCCCGGGTTTTTTCCTGGACGGATATCGATCCGGCCACTCCCATCTTCACACCTCCTCCAGGCGGCCTTAATCTCCTGCATTGTCCATTCTGGATCATTTGAGAGCTTGGCTTTGGCAGCTCTCTAAGTGACGGAAGATTTTCTTTGATCACTCCAACAGGACCAAATTATCTTAATTTACTGACCTTAAGAGAGGGGATAGCCTAGCGTACCATCCTATAAGGACGCAGAACTAGCAAAAAGCTTAATAAGGTTTATTGGGATGAGAAGCAGGGTCGTGGTAAGCAAAGTGGGACCTCGGACACATTTAAATATGGGGACACTCCAGATTAAAGATGGCGCCCTTCAAATAATTTTCTGAACAACAAGCCAGTTGAAATAATTGGATTTTTATGTTTAATATGTAAAAAAGTATAGACATTAAAAAACATTTAACAATTTACTTTTAGGAGAGTTACTTTTTGTTATTCTTTAGTAGCTACGGCTGAACTCATTTAAATTTGTATTTTATCGTTGTCAGAATTTTCCTTCGTATGGAATGAAGTTTTCAATCTTAACACTATTTCTTTCTTTCAGATACTTCTTGCATTGGAGCAGATTGGACATTGAAAGTTGCATTGTCAAAGGCTTGGCATGTTTGTCGATACAAACATACAACACGTGGAGATAGGTCCAATCTGTCCTAATCTGCTCATTATGAATCATTTCTTGGAAGTTAATGATTTTGTCGGCAGCTAAGCTAGATTATGCTCCTTGATCCGACGAAGGTGATCAAGTGATAATTTTCCTTCTCTTCGTTCCAATTTTTCTTCATTCCACATTGGATCTCCTTCGCCCATTCATTGACAAATGTGGACCTTGACATTGAAAGGAACCTCAACATTTATTGCCGCATTTTTGCTTCTTCATCTGATCGTCAATTTCTTCGTATCCCAATGTATGAAGGGACCCACAACAGTTTTGTTTTTATACCACTTTCTTCTAATTTCTTGTCAATGGTTTGGATATTTTGGAGTAATTTATTGACTCCAGAAGGTGTCTGTTGCAATTACGGATTTTTCAATTCTGTTAATTTTATCGTACACTGTTATTGTGCTCTTTGTAAGTAGGCTTAGTCCTGTTTCAGTTCTAATTGATGGAATCGTCCATTGTGGAGACCTTCCTAATTTTTGGATTATAATGTCCATAGGCACAGTTATTTTTCGCTTATCATTTAATATCATTATTATTATTTTTATTTATATTTATTCTTTCAAGACGTTAATTTAATCTTTACTTTCTTCTTCCTTTTTTTTCCCCCGTATTGTTTTTTGTTTTATGTACTTTTTTAACTTTATATTTTACGTATTTTTTAAATTTTTACTCTTGCCATTGTTACTTATTTTTTATTCTTATCATTGTTTATTCAAGTTTATTTTATACTGACACTAATGTAATTTCTTATCACTTTATTTTTACATAATATTTATCCTAGCTTAAATTACCTTATTGTATCTTATTGTTGTAATATTCTCAGTTTTATTTTATATCTTCCTTACTATTATTTATATGTAATTTCTTATCACTTTATTTTTACATAATATTTATCCTAGCTTAAATTACCTTATTGTATCTTATTGTTGTAATATTCTCAGTTTTTTTGTATCTTTTTAGCCCTGATAAACCCCTGCAAAGTGGGGCGAAACGTTGGACATTAAAATAGTTTTAAACTGCTTGTTCTTTTTTTTTACCGCAACCCTGACCATCTTCTTATATTTAAATTTTTACGGTCAACTATATATACATATATTTTTCGTTTGTTTAAATTTTGTAGAATGCGCACAGCTGAGTATCTGTCCATTAGTGTCAGTACAATCATTAATATCATTATGCACAATCCCGAGGTTACTATAAGGTGGCAAACAAACAGGAGTAAGTTGGAAGAAAATTTCTTTTAAGATTTAATGTTAATTCTCAATTTTACTCCGTAAGGCAGATGCTGGACT
The DNA here is from genome assembly GCF_000696795.3 of Halyomorpha halys. Lineage (NCBI taxonomy): Eukaryota > Metazoa > Arthropoda > Insecta > Hemiptera > Pentatomidae > Halyomorpha > Halyomorpha halys. Next base: position 3,297,005 of record NW_027107476.1, read on the forward strand.
TGTTCGAAATGCGCCAATCGAAAACTTTAATCCCATATCTATGAATGAATCTAATTTTTTAAAAAGACTTTTGCTGGCTGAGAAATATATAATACAACCATAGTCCAGTTTTGACCTTACTAGTGTTCTGTATACGGTGAGCATAATTGTTCGATCTGAGTCCCCATCTTTGATGTGAAAGCATTTTAAGAGATTTAATCTTTCCAAACGTTAGACCGGCAGAGACCATTCTGGAGGAACACAAATTAAGATTGTTTGGACATCTTCATAGGATGGATACAGATATGAGCGCCAGGAAGACTTACGAGACCCACGGAAGGGAAAACACCCAGAGGAAGGCCTCGCATCTCCTGGGAGGCCAGTGTAAAGGGAAGCATGGAATAGATTGGAGTTGGAGAAGTGAGTTGGTTCTAGAGCGAAACACGCTATAAGTAGGATTCTCACACCGCACAACAGTAGAAGAGGGAATGACTATGATGATGATGATGATGATGATCTTTTTAAAAAACTTCTTTTTAATTTTTCTATATTTCATTTTAATTTGAGATCGAATAAAATGCCTACAATTATTATTTCTTTGCAGAAGTTGATTTCATATTTATATACTTTTCTTGATATTTGATTAGTAAACTCATGAATTATGGTTTGATGAAGATTGTAGAAATTACAAAAGAATCTTTTAAAAAACATATAGAGATATACACCTCAAGAAAGTGGAATTTAGACTCTGCATGTTAAAAAACCTATAAGAAGTCAGAAACAGCAAACAATTTTGGACAACAATAAAATCTTTACAACCGTATAAAAGCAATAAAAACGAGATAAAGTTGATGGATTGGACCAGGTTCTATAAAAAAACAATATGATTATAAATATACCCAAGATATTAAATTTTTCTCGGTGACTTATCCGTTTTTAGATCCCCAGGACTTGATCATATTATCTATGAGACATTTAAAAACCTTACGCCTGAGTGGGAACATTCTCTACTAAATTTATTTAACCTTGTAATGAATCGCGAAAAACCACCTCTTCCTTGGTCGAAATAAAAAGTTTATTTGTAATTTAAGAAAAGTTACAGAAAACATACAGATAATTACCGTGGGATATCCTTAATAAATACCATGGCGAAATTATTTAGTAATATCCTTGCAAGAAGACTTATGTTATGGGCTGACTCTGAAAATATTATCCCTGAAGATCAGGCAGGATTTAGAAGCAAGAGAGGCTGCATTGATCATATTTTTACCCTTAATGCACTGATAGGAATAAATTTCGGGAAAGTATCTATATGCGGTGTTTATTGATCTGAAGAAGGCCTTTGATTCCATTAACGGCAACCTACTGTGGGAAAAGCTTTTTACACTTGGCCTTAGTGGTAAAATAATTAGAATCATGAAGAGCTTGTATGACAATGCTACCTCCCAAATTTCAATAAATGGTCAACTAAGCGAAGAAATAGACGTAACTCTTGGGTTGCTACAAGGGGAAAGCCTCAGTCCAGCACTCTTCATCCTCTTCTAGTCTGATATTCTGTTTTTCCAGGATAACGGTGCTTCAGGAGTTACCATTGACCATAATCAGGAGGCATTAATGTTATTGCTAACAGACAACATAATCCTTCTAAGTGATAATTGGCATAGTACGCAAAGAAATTTATGGATCCTGCAGCAATACTGTGCCCATAACTCTCTAACCTTAAAAGTGGAAAAGTCAAAAGTTCTTGTATTTCATAAACCACCCAATTTAAAACATCTTAAACCTCTTTATAGTTACGACACAAAGTTGAAGTGTACAAAAACATATACATATTTAGGAGTACCTTTTGCATCCACAGGTAAATCAAAAAAGGCTTCTGTACATTTTATACAAAATTCATCTATTGCTACCGTTAAAGTTTTGGAAACCCTGAGAAGAGAAAAGAGTGATTCTTGGGAAACAAAGATGGCATTATATGACTCTATGGTGTCCTCAGTTCTCCTATATGCATCCGAAGTTAGGAGCCTTAGATAGTTGGATGCTATCGAAATTTCTCAAATGGAATTTATTACATACCTATATGGATGGCCCCCTCTCCCCCAATGAATACCCCAAACTATATAGTTCGACTCCAGACAGGTAGAACTCCATTAAGTTCAAAAGTAATAACAAAGATCAACTACTGGTCCAAACTGTCATTAATGTCAGAAAAGAGACTCCCAAAACTATGTTCAACAGACTAAGGATGCCAGAATGACAACAATATGCAGAACAACCTGACATAGAATACATCTGGGTCTCACAACTCAATATGATAGCCCACCAATATGGATGTAGAAATGCATTCAATAGTTCATATGAAAACGGAGTATTGAGACATAAAGGCGATGTTCTTGAAAAGATCTGGAACTTCTCAACTGACATAAAATACGATCACTCTGCAGTTTTAACGTACTCAAACCTGAAGCATATTTAACATATAGATTAAATTAAGAAAAAATAAGGTGTATCAGCCAACTAAGAGTAGGAAACCCGGAGTATATCAAACTACACCACGGAAGAAAAACCTTCACATTCAAGGCAAACGAACTCTGTCCATTCTGCAAAAGTTATTTCAATAATAGTTTGTACCACATCCACCTACATTGTTCCACCTTTAAAGAAAATAGGCAATATGTCTTAAAGCCACCCATATCCGTACCTTGCGACTTACAAAACATTGAAAATATATTGAACATTGATATTGAAGCCAAATTCAACAGATTATATATTTACATTGTAACAATATGTAATAAGTTTAATTTTGTAAGTGACATATAAATGCCATTATATGAATGGTTTTCGAAGACAATCAATATCTTCATTTATATCATGCTTTCGTTTATTTAAAAGAATTCTCATTATTTTAAGTTAAATATAATGGAGTAATAGTTGTGTATTATCCAGTCTGTTTTTGTTTATTGTTTTGTTATAGAGAACTTGTTTTATCTTTTGTTTATTGTTTTTGTAATGGAGCACTAGACTCAGGTTTTATTTTAAAATTGTATATTGTGAATTTGTACAAGATTTTGTCTTTCACAAATAAAATACAAATTACTTCTTCGAAGTCTATTTATTTAAATACATCAGTTTCTATCAATACCAGCGATAGAATCCCTGCTCCATCTTTTTTAAGGTAATCGTATTCCTCAGTTCATTTTTGATTAATATTAATTATCTATTAAAGGAGTTGGAAGTCCTGGGTAAAAGGATCGATCGGGGGAGTTGGTGTCCCAAGTTCCTCTTTGTTTTTTATACATATGCTGACAAGGTGTCCACTCAGGATGTTTTTCATTAGTTATAATAGCATTAGCAAAATTATTTATCTAAGCACCATATAAAAGTTGAGATTTCATTTAAACATTGAAGCTATAGTCAATCTCGTGGATATCGTATCTATAGTGGATCTATGTGGATTTACTTATAATGGATCGTCTAACTATATATAATTATTTTAATTCTCTTATATATTATATAATTATTTTAATAACTATTATGAAATTGAACTTTTCACTTAACTGCTGCGAATGTTAACACTTGGAACCAGTACTTGTGTTTTATTCCAATAAAATAAATCGTATACATAAAATTTCAACTTACTAGCTTCTGAGTTATTGTAGCTGGTTGTAAATTTGAGCAAAATGTTTTACAACAATTTTCGCAGTTTGAATTGGGTTCTTAAATCTCAATTGTTTGTATTAGAACAAGAGCCGTGAAGAAGAAAAAGGCAGTTATCTCACCCCAATTTTTGATTACTTTAATGAAAACTATGTATAAGTACTAGTAAAAACTGATGAGCCTGCGAAGTATAGGTAGGGGGAATAAAAAATGGCGGCTGTTTCAAAACCTTAAAAAAACCTTAATTTCTCATTCGGAGCTCAATATCTTAAAAACTACCAACAACACTAGAAAATCTAAGAGAACATTATTTAAAGAAGAGTAAATTTGCTGAAATATAAGCCCTAAAAGAGCTAGTTACGTGCAATGGTTCTCGAGATATAGCTTTTTAAAAAGCAAAATTTCTTAAAAATCTACTGAAAGATTAGTAGTTAATTACTTTATTTTGAGAAATCTATATCTCAAAAACTGTGTGACGTACAGATGTCTATTATCACTCAAATCAAAGCTAGTTTAATGGACTATAAAGAACTTTATGACCTTTACCTTCGTAGAAAAAGTAGTTTTCATGATATTTGCTAAAATAAATTGATTTATAGTTGTTCGGACAAATTTTTTGATTTGCCAAATTTATATTCATATATGAATATCATAAAAACTACTAACCCTACGAAGATAAGTATGATAAACTACTTTGGACAATAAGTTTGATTTATGAAACTTAGTTCTTTATTTTAGAAACTATTGGACGTACAGATATCTGCCAGCACTCAAATAAAGCCAGTTAAATTGACTATAAAACAGTTAATAGTCTTTATCTTTGTAGGAGTAGTAGTTTTTATGATATTTGACAAAATAAACTCACAAAATGTTAATTTCTAGTTGTTCGTATAAATTGTTGGATTTTTGAAAACATATATCTACACCCATAAGACACACATATGTCTGCTAACACTTAACATAAAGGAAATTTAACTTACTATAAAGTAGTTTATGATACTTATCTTCGTAGGGGTAGTAGTTTTTATGATATTCACATATGAATATAAATTTGGCAAATGAAAATTTGTCCGAAAAACCATAAATCAATTTATTTTACCAAATTTCATGTAAACTATTATTACTACGGAGATAAACATCATAAACTACTTTATAGCTCATTAAACTAGCTTTAATTGAGTGGTAATAGACATCTGTACGTCAAATGATTTTTGAGATATAAATTTTTCAAAATAAATTCACTACTGATCATTCAATACGTCCTATACTACATTTTTATAAAATGTTGCTTTTTAAAAAGCTATATCTCGAAAACTATTTAACAAAAATAACTCAATTAGGGCTCATATTTTAGAAAATTTACTCTTCCTTAAATGACGTTCTCTTTGGGTTTCTTGTTTTGTTCCTAACAACGTATTGAATGATCAGTAGTGAATTTATTTTGAAAAATTTATATCTCAAAAATCATTTGACGTACAGATGTCTATTACCACTCAATTAAAGCTAGTTTAATGAGCTATAAAGTAGTTTATGATGTTTATCTCCGTAGTAATAATAGTTTACATGAAATTTGCTAAAATAAATTGATTTATGGTTTTTCGGACAAATTTTCATTTGCCAAATTTATATTCATATGTGAATATCATAAAAACTACTACCCCTACGAAGATAAGTATCATAAACTACTTTATAGTAAGTTAAATTTCCTTTATGTTAAGTGTTAGCAGACATATGTGTGTCTTATGGGTGTAGATATATGTTTTCAAAAATCCAACAATTTATACGAACAACTAGAAATTAACATTTTGTGAGTTTATTTTGTCAAATATCATAAAAACTACTACTCCTACAAAGATAAAGACTATTAACTGTTTTATAGTCAATTTAACTGGCTTTATTTGAGTGCTGGCAGATATCTGTACGTCCAATAGTTTCTGAAATAAAGTTTTTCATAAATCAAACTTATTGTCCAAAGTAGTTTATCATACTTATCTTCGTAGGGTTAGTAGTTTTTATGATATTCGTATATGAATATAAATTTGGCAAATCAAAAAATTTGTCCGAACAACTATAAATCAATTTATTTTAGCAAATATCATGAAAACTACTTTTCCTACGAAGGTAAAGGTCATAAAGTTCTTTATAGAACATTAAACTAGCTTTGATTTGAGTGATAATAGACATCTGTACGTCACACAGTTTTTGAGATATAGATTTCTCAAAATAAAGTAATTAACTACTAATCTTTCAGTAGATTTTTAAGAAATTTTGCTTTTTAAAAAGCTATATCTCGAGAACCATTGCACGTAACTAGCTCTTTTAGGGCTTATATTTCAGCAAATTTACTCTTCTTTAAATAATGTTCTCTTAGATTTTCTAGTGTTGTTGGTAGTTTTTAAGATGTAGAGCTCCGAATGAAATATTTGTATTTTTTATCGCTTTGAAACAGCCGCCATATTTTATTCCCCCTACCTATACTTGGCAGACTCATCAATTTTGACTATTAATTATACATAGTTTTCATTAAAGTAATGAAAAATTGGAGTGAGATAACTGCCTTTTTTCTCCTCTTGGGCTCTTGTACTATATACAATGTGCGCTACAAAAAAAATTTACGTTGGACCATTACTCTGGAAACAGCACATGCTTCTCTGCCCTCATCCGATTGCCTATGTCGCTCTCCCCTTTAGGTTTATAAAAGAAGCTTATCTCAATATTTGTTCTTATTTGTAAAAAGTTAATTTCCTATCCCTTCATTAATATTTATATCCTAATGTCATTAATTTATCTTTCCATTTATTTATGAAATACCCTACAATAAATTGTTTTATCAGGATTCAACTTATACTAAAATGACATAGTCGATTTCTAAAAATGAATTCCCACTATATCCAGTGAAATATTTAAAATTCGATACCATAGTTTTACGGGCGAATGTAACTGAAATACTTTCCTTTCTTTATGAGAAAAAAAATTGGAACCAAACATTGCTAATATGGCCAAGCACATCCATCTTGAATGAAGAGACTTGAAGAAACTTATGAATTGTGTTTTTTCTTTTTTAATATATTTTTTAAAGAGAGGTCGATAACAGATTTTTTTTGGCACCAATAATCAAAATAATTTAGCGGTGCTTGTTCTAACATTAAAGTTCTAATAGAATATAAATAAATTGAATTAATAAATAAATGTTTTCGTGTATTCATAGTTGCTATAACTACAGTTAATAATTGTTTTCACTTACTTGTGTATGAAATATAGGGAAAAGTAAATATTGTGACAGCATTACTTTCTGCAGACCTATTCGAGCAGAAATTAATTTCTACTGAGTAGGATGCTAAGTGAAAGTTGTGTGGAACGGTCCACATTTCTTTTTATTTTTACCCTCCAGTGCATATTGTCTCCCACAGGTGACAAAACTTTGAGAGAGTATAAAAAAGGCTTCTTCAGCTGCTCCAGCGCATCGAGGAAACTTCATTTGGACTATTGTTTAATCATAATATAATTAAGAATTGGTCAGTTGCCAAAATTTTACTCCTTACAATTATTTTGTTAAATGCGCTCTGACGTTTTAGTAACTTAAGCGATTAAAAATTACTAAATTCAAATTGTATTTCAAATTAATATGTATTGTCAATAAATGCATGTCTTTTTATTAAAATTATTGTAAATTATAGCAATGATCCAAATTTCAATATTATAAGTCACTCACTGCCTATTGTCACCAATAGGAAACACTCAAGCCAAATTCATAATTTTTTAATAAATATTTTTTTGTAACTTAAGACTCAACATAGCCAGGAACAGAAAGGATATACCAAAGTTTTTACTTGGAACCTTATAGATATTAAAGGATTAGGTAAACAATCTGCGTGAATCGGCTCAATTCGCACAGGAAATGAAGGTTATGTCTGCTTCGAAGGCACATCCGTGACTCCTAATTTATGACGAAAATGCCCTAAGCATGTGGAGTAGGGCCGTAAGATCTATTCCGGGTCGCAGGGTCCTCTGACCCAGGTGAGGACCATGTTTTGCCGGAAGCCAAAAGGTTTTTGTCCGAATAGAAGCATTAGGAGCTACAAGGACTAACTAACTAGCACTCTTCCCAACCAAATGTGTCAGAGTTCACACGTTGGCCAGCTAGATAGATTCATCAAGCCTGGGTAGCTTGTCTGCAGGAAGTCGAGTCAGGCTACTTCTCAAGATTCCTCGCCAGGGACAGCAGGCTGTCTGACGATCACCACCCTCGTACACAACCGGCCGTTTAATATGAATGCTCGAAATTTGAAAATTAATTAGTAGGTTTTAAATTCTTTTATTTAAGGTGAACGATTTCATGAGGATTTGAAAACTTCGTAGTGAAACTAGTAAATTGGTTAAAAACCAATACAGATTACCTTGTATTAATTGATGTATGATAGGAGAAAGATCTTTCTAATTATATTACCTGAATTCCAGGTCTATAAGGGAGTTTTGGCAGGTGTGACTTGACTATACTTGAGTCTAGACAGAACCTCTGCTCTCTGAAGAAGACTTAGACCTTTCAAAGCCTGCTGACCCCTCTCTCCATCCCTTGACTACCTTCTCCACATATTAATCTACGGTCAATAATCAACAACTCATAACCAATAATTCATAATCAGGTTTGAAAACTGAGGAATTTTAGTTGGCCTTTTTTTTAAAAAAAATTCACTTTGCTGACTTGTAATCAAGCAGTCTTTGATTGATCACTTTGGTTATTAATAGAAAATTCTCCAATTCTAAACGTGATAATCAGCTTAACAAGATAAGTGGTAATATTATATATTTTCCCTTTAATATTGGTACTTTAAACACACATTAAAAAATAATGATGATACTTTAAACATTTATCACTTTCAATTAATAATATGATAATAATTAAGAAAGTTTTAACTTCCAACTGTTGATTCTATTCTAAGTTTTGATGCCAACAACTGGTGCAAAACACATATCAGTTTAATTCTAATCGTTTATTTTCAATTACATATGAAATTAGTGAGAAATTTACCAACCTAAAATAAACATTGAAAAAAACCTAGTGTTAACTAAAATCATAAAAAAGTGCTTATTTATTCCAATGCCCGAATTTTTACACAGTTGCATAAATTGTTTGAGTGTTTTCTTTTATTCGCAAATAATATTAGCCAAGTTTCGTTTTTCACATTCGATAATAAATGTATATATATTTTAACTATTTCAGCTAAATAAAATATGAATTAATTAAAATGCAGCAACGAAGACAAAATCCTAGATTAAAAACGAAGTTACATATCTATTGTATTAGAAATTTGACAGTATATCAAACGCTACTTTCAATAATTGGCTTATAATTTTTTTTTTCAAAGCCCCTATTTGAAATTTTAGTTTGGTAGTTAACGTATGCTGTGTGCGGGAAGAGGAGACTTAAGATAGTTAAATCAAGCAATATTTAAAAAGCTCCAAATGTTGGAAAACGGTGTGATCACAATCTCACAAGAGGATATCATAACAAAAAAAATTAGAAGATTATTCTCAAAAACTCAAAACATTACAACCCAAAGAAAATCACAAATCGATCAAACATATCAATGCAGGTGAGCTCTATCTGTTAAAAGAGGTAACTTGATCAAGGATTGTTTTTAATATTACCTAAAAAACAAACACAAAAAAATATAATATATCATTCTCTATTATAACACTTATTTTATTGATATGATTTTGTTTTTTAATCATTTTATTTACCCTTATAATTAGTTTAATTTGGATTATACATTCTGCTCATTGATTCTTTACTCGAGTTACTATCACTTTCGGAACTTATCATTCTCTAATGCCTCAGTATCATTAATTAATTTGATAATTGTTATGTACTAAGCACATGTAGTGTATAGGTCATATTTTCTTGTTTTCTACATTTTTTACTATATATTTCACGTCTACTTGTTAATTTGCCTCTAGCTAATATTGAGAGCCTGCTGAACTTTTTGAACAAATTAGTGAACACTGTAGTTATACTCAAATGGAATATACAAATTAAGGAATGAAGAATAAAAAAAAAAAAAATAGAGTAAAAATCAAACAAAAAAATAGTGATGCTAATATTAATTGGTTTTCTGAGGGGGTAAGGACCAAAATCCTGGAATCAGATGAGGACTACTTAAGAAAACATGGTTCTAATATGGTTTCATGGCACATAACAAACTACTAGAAAAGGAAACACAAACCATCCCTAATGGATCTTTATGTTCTACCGGTAGCTACAAAAAATTGAGTTTGTCGATTCTGGTTACGTAGCCTGCGCTAAGTGTTATAGGCTGCGTAACACCTGTCCAGGAAGTAGGCACGAGCCCTCTGTCTCTAGTGAGGAAGCTTATTAGCTGTGATAATATATAATAATAATAATAATAAAAATATAATTTTATTTTTAAATAAATTATCATATACAAAGATACACCGAAAGAAAAAGAACTGAATCGCTAAATATTAAAATTACTTTTCAGTATCTTATTATCATGCTATATATGATGTACCGTATCGTGGAAAGTAATTTAATCCAGGAAGTTTGACAGTACTAGAAAGCAGTCTGAACTCTTTTTAAAGCCCTGCATATTAAAAGGACAATACTCAGGTGCTTCCCAGCATTACTCAGGTAGCGACCCAGTATTACGTTTGTAAACAATTACAGTTTATAGTAACAACGTTATAAAATAGTTTAGTATATTTTTGGCGAACAAGTACATCTAATCTGAAGTCAAGCAGAGAAGGAAAGTACTTTATATGCTGAGTAAGATGAAACAAATAAAAAGATGTTTGTAAAATTTATTTTACTTCAATTTTTTATAAATATTTAAAAGTTAGTATTACATTTTATTTAATAAGGGAAAAACGAAGAGCAAGATCGAAGTGGCATAGGACCAGATATCCAACTGACAAAACGTATTACACCAAATTGACTAACAAACTTAAAGAAGAAATTAGAAAATTCAAAATTTACTTAACTTCACTGAAAATCTTACAACTGACAAATCATTATGGAGAACCACCAAACAGCTTTTGAAATTCAAAGATTTTAACTATCCTCTTCTCACCGAATCCCAAACCTGGACCAGAACTGACGAACAAAAATCGCAAACCTTTGGACAACACCTTTCTAAAACCTTTATTCCGCATCCTGATATCCTTAACCCAATTCACCTTGAATATATTGAAGCAGAACTCAATAATCCACTCCAAATGACCCTACCACCTAAAGCATTTCATCCTTCTGAAATATCCAGCATCATTCAACGATTACCTACCCGCAAAGCTCCTGGATACGACGATCTAATAACATCCCACATCCTTAAACTTCTTCCTCGAAAAGCCATCCTATTCCTCACCTATATATATATATAACGCCGTTCTCCGTTCCACATATTTTCCTGACCCATGGAAACTATCTATAATCAAAATGATCCCCAAACCCCAAAAGCCGCCAGAACACCCATCCTCTTACCGTCCCATCTCTCTATTACCGATCATGAAAAAAATCCTCGAAAAACTTATTTTGAAACGCCTATACCCCATCCTAGATTCCAATCATATAATCCCAGATCACCAGTTTGGATT
>NW_027107476.1:3310478-3311932 GCF_000696795.3 Halyomorpha halys
TATCATATCATTATGTCATTATGATCAAATTTACTGGTTGTATTTTTTTATACAGTTGTAAATATCAATAAATAAATAAAAAAAAAAAAAAAAAAAAAAGTGTAATTTCAGATTCATAAGACTCTGTTTTTAAGCTAGGCCTACCACACATAAATCCACACACGTATTCAGATTCATAAGAATCTGTTTTTGAGCTAGGCCTACCACACATAAATCCACACACGTATTCATAGTTAACAATATGTTGCAAACCTAGATTTTTGCAAAAATTACAATTTCGTCTCCTAAATATTATTTATTGTACAAAATCTACTTTATAATTAATGAAAAAACTGACTAAATTATATTGAAAAATATAATTAAAGCATAACATCGTGCTTTAATTATAGTATATTAATCTATCTTAGATACGTAATTTCAGATTCATAAGAAAAAATTCACTCAAAAATTCTTGAATTTACATTTGCTCTTTTCTTTAGAGAAAAATTGGTGTTCATTTCATCATTCAGCAATGATGACTGGTGACGGGCATAAGAATCTACATTCTAAGCATATAATCCATCTTAAATATGTTAATTCGGAATCATAAGACTCTGTTTTTAAGCTAGGCCTACCACACATAAATCCACACACGTATTCATTATTTAGAATATGTTCCCAAACTAGATTTTGGCAAAAATTACAATTTCGTCTCCTAAATATTATTTATTGTACAAAAACTACTTTATAATTAATGAAAAATCTGAAGTAAATTCTATTGAAAAATATATTTAAAGCACGATGATACATACGAGCTTACAAAAAAATTCACTCAAAAATTCTTGAATATACATTTGGTCTTTTCTTTAGAGAAAATTTGGTGCTCATTTCATCCTTCAGCAGTGATGACTGGTTATGGGCATAAGAATTGACATACTAAGCATATAATCTATCTTAAATATGTTATTTCAGATTCATAAGACTCTGTTTTTAAGCTAGACCTATCACCCATAAATCCACACACGTATTCATTAGTTTACAACATGTTGAAAAAGTGGATTTAGGCAAAAATTACAATTTCGTCTCCTAAATATTATTTATTGTACAAAAACTACTTTATAATTAATGAAAAAACTGAAGTAAATTCTGTTGAAAAATATATTTCAAGCACGATGTTACATATGAGCTTACAAAAAAATTCACTCAAAAATTATTGAATTTACATTTGCTCTTTTCTTTAGAGAAAAATTGGTGTTCATTTCATCATTCAGCAATGATGACTGGTGACGGGCATATGAATCTACATTCTAAGCATATAATCTATCTTAAATATATTATTTCAGAATCATAAGACTCTGTTTTTAAGCTAGGCTTACCACACATAAATCCACACACGTATTCATTGTTTACAACATGTTGAAAAAGTGGATTTAGGCAAAAATTACAATTTCGTCTCCTAAATATTATTTATTGTA
>NW_027107477.1:0-5677 GCF_000696795.3 Halyomorpha halys
AAAGCCGGGGGGGGGGAGGGCTCATCTGACATTAAGGACATCTGCTCATGTGCACAAATAGAATAATCTCCGCTGCTGATAAGGTGTGTATCGTTTTTTATTTCGTTTAAGGCCAACTTCTCCTTAGGTCTTTCTTACACGAGGCGAATTAAATTGGGGAGAGACTCGAACAGAAAGCGATTGGTTGCCTAGAACCTACACTCATGGGCGTAGGCAGGATTTCGCCAATGTGGGAGCAGACCTCAGCCCATTATACAAACACACGCATACATTTTATTTTATTTTATTTTATAGATTTCTAGTCCTAGTTATACGCTATATATATATATAGTCCAAGAAATACCCTTCCTCCTCCCATTTTATATTCCTACTTCATAAAATTCAATCACATTTAAAATTATTGAAAATGAAACTTCAAAATTGAATACAAACTATTGCACATCAATAAATACAATACACACAATGAATACAAAAATATAAGAGGTGATGAAGAGTTTTGCTATGAGATCATCAGCCTTCTGGGATTGCTAGCTCTTCTACGATGGTGGCATTTTTTTCATTTATTTTCTGTAACTTGCAAGTTATAACAGGAAGAATGGAATCTAAAAAAGGTGCTTTTTTTAATCGTGTCCCATTATTATTAGAGATAAGTATATGACGAATAATTGTGCTCATTGAATCTTACCTTGTTTATGAAGTGTGTTCTTGGGGGAGGAGGAGGAGGGAGGTTGTGATCTATTGATCCATGGAGATGTCAAGTAAATCATATTACCTTTCTAATTATAATGTGTTTCCAGAAAGTATTCATCTGCCAAATAAGTTCACTGTTTCTTCTCTTGGGTCCCAAAAATCTAGCCGCGGGTCCCCTCTGCCTACACTACTTCTAATAGAATTTAGTTGGCTTCCGCACACGAAGCTAGACGAAATGGAAGTGTGACAGTCGTGTGCGTCTTACTCTTACGATCTCGCCTAGGATGAAGAAGGCGATAGGCACAGCAGACTTAGGAGTTGCGGTTGTCTAGTGCTCATGGTATTCTTCAGTTAGCTTTGAATGATAACGTATATGTTACAATTACATAGCTAGATTTATAAAATAAATTTAAAACTACGAACAAAATATTACCCATGAGGTTATTTCTTGTAATTTAACAATATTTATTTCCCTTTTCCATACAAATTGATCGAAATTGCTTATTATAATAAAGTTATACTTATATATCGAACATATTATGCACAGTCCTGAATAGCGTAAAACTAGGATTAGAAATCTAATATATGTTGGTAAAATGTAATGTCTGAACATTGCATAATTTAAAACATGAATACGGGAAATAACTTAGATTAAGAAAGTTTCACGAAACACAATAATAATCTTACTACACAGTAAGCTTGAACATCCTATCATAATTACATCAATCCTTCATCTTGCGAACAACCAATACATCTAGCATATTTAAATTAATAAATTAAAGTTAGACATTAGAGTGCGGCGGCACAGAACCGGATCATCTAGCGAAATCTCAACGAAGAGGCCATGGCCCACATCGAGCTTCAGCGACTGATCAGAATGGAACATAGGAATTCTCAAATCTGTAAAAAATGAGCTTAGGAAAGAGAAACTGAGGATGATCTAACTTGCTCTGAGCTATTTGATTATTTTCTAATTGCATGTTTCTTAAAAATAAAAAATAAGAAAGAAAATTTTGTATAGACTTGGATGTTGGGATAACACTTTTTTATTAATCTTTGGTTATTCTTAATGTACCAGATGTTGGCGATTTTTATTTTAATTTATAACCATAACATTTGGGGGAAAGATTGAATCCAACGTATGCGCGTTGTTAGAAGTAAAAGGAAAAAAAAGTAAGTAAAAATGTATACTTAAACAAGTACCACAGTGATATGGTATAAAATTAGTCGCTAAATTACACAAAACAATGTATACCAATTGTTATGGTATATTTATTTATATTGTCTATCGTTTTCCTGATGTTCACATTTAGCAAAGTTCCAATAACTTCCCGAAAAAATAAAGAATAAAATTAAACCTAAACAAAATTAAAAGAACGCAGAAGTAATTAGATCTTTTTTTTTCTTATCACTCTTTGGCTTCATCTTCATCATTGGCTATAACAATTTTCCAAATCAGAACTTTTTCGTCATATTCTTTTTCTTTTTCTTCCTGTTCAATAGCCGATTTGTAATTTAAAGAATCGTTAGTATGATGTTTACTAACATCATGTATTGAAGTTGGATTAACGGAAGCTCTTCTCAAATTATGAACATCTGAAGATCTGTGGCCGTACTTATTACGATCAAAAGCTATCTGTTCTCTTTCCTTTTCCTTGGCCTTTTCGTACATTATTTGAGTTTCAGTTTTTCTTTTCCTTCTGCCGTATCTATTAAAAATTCTAGGTCGATTCGAAGGATCTTTTGGAACAGGATCTTTTATGTTATCTACAAAAACTGAAGAGATGTTATTAAGAAAATCATTTGGACTCATTTCATAAGGATTCATCCTTTCGTATGTTTTCATCCTAATGTATTGATAAATTTTTTCATCAAGAGAAGGTCTAAGTGAAGTTGTTTGTTCAGATCTTCTTGCGTCCATCGATGGCATTTTTTTTTCTGATGTGCCACCTCTTGATGAACTTTTTCTACTATGTTTCTCTGATTTTCTGAATCCGGTATTAATCTTCTTTTCACTTCCCCTCTGTACAGTTATTTTTCTAGCTTCATCCGTAATGCTCAACGGTCTTGAATTTACCTCATCTGCTGCTGCTTGTAAATTTCCAGGTATTTTGAAAACAGAATGATTTACGATGACATACTCACTATCAGAGTCGAGATCGGAATCACTGAAAGAAGCTTGAGAAAAACAACGAGACAACCAGCACTTTGAGGGCTTGCGACCTCTGCTGACTGCTTTATCAGACTGGTTACTACTACCTTCAGAGTTCATGCTTAATCATTCATGAGTATTTCAGAACGAAGCCTTGATAAACGTATCATCCTTTTTAGGTACCTCAACATAAATGGAACTCCAATAAAATTAGTTGTATCTTTTATTTCGTGATCTTTCGAAAACATTGATTTATCGTTTTCATTTCTACGGTAATGCTAATTATAATGTAACATAACCTAACTTTATGGTAACAGCTGGATATTGCTCAGAGCACGTTAATAAACTATCATTTTTATGAATCTGTGTCCTATAACTTAAGACGATTGTGCTTATTCACTAGAAGTGGTCATGAGTATGCTATAAACATTTCAAGAATCATAGATCATTGATTTCAAGTTATTGATACACATATTGGATTTTCGAATTTACAGATTAAAATATGGTTTATTTTAAAGGAAAAGCTTAATGTCTTGGAATAAGTATTGCTGCTCCGCAAAAACAATGACGCGGTTGTAAAATTTTGAGAAGTAGGCTTAATTGTGTTGGCAGGTTGAAAAGAGATACACTAAATCAAATAATCCCAAACTTTTTTCGCCGCGGTACTCATGTCGGACTAAAACAAATTCGCTGCACTTTTGTTGGGCGATCTTAAAAACTGCCGCCACAATTATCCTTAAAGCAATTGAATATGTCGGAAAAGAAAAAAAATTGCATAGTAATTGCTGGCTGGAATGGCATAAACTATAATAAAGTACACAAATATTTATTCATGAAATTACTATAGATATAACAGGGGGGGAGGCTTAAAAACTGCAATTAAAGAAACCTAATAACTGGTTTTATTACATGAAGCACTTGGTCTACAATATGGTATCTGTTTTCTTATTTTACCTGTCACCTATATTGCTGTCCCAGTTCAACACTTTAACATCTCAAAAAATGGTTATTTTGAGATATCCTTATAATCTTAGCAATGAGGGTAAGATCTATTTAGTAAAACAGATGTCATAAAATCTAAGTAAAAAAAAATATTTTGAGATATTGCAGTTTTGAACTGTATAGTTCTTATCCTTATTGTTTAGATTACATTCAAATACCCATATAACTGGACAGCAATATAAATAATAATCCAGGCAAGATAGTTTCAGGTGGCAATAGGTTTAACAAGTACACAAATAAGGTCAATTAAATAAAAAATGATCTTTATCCTAGGGCTCAATAATCATAATGAACATAACTTACCTGCTGCAATTTTTGACATAAAAAGAAACATTTTCAAGATCTAAATATTGATCTAGTTTATACATTAAGAAAATATAAGATTACTTTAGGCAAGAAATATTTCTACTATAAAAGATTAAATCTCAATGAAGTTCTTAGATAAAGTGATCCATTTAATATGAAAATTTGGTAGGTGATCACAATGTTTATGTTATATTTACATTTGTTCAACAAAAATGTTTTCACATGATAAAGGAACATTGATGCAAGGTAATATGATATATTCACCGTTTTTAGGCTTCTGCTAGTGGAGCCCAAGAGTGCAACTCAGATCTGCAAGAACTTAAAATTAATAACTGTAAAGTTAATTTCCTTAGAGACGGAGTAAGGTTTAAATTTAAAGTTGTACACACCTCGATTTGAGGAACCCTAGGATGTGGCACAGGATTTAAGGTTAGGTGCCCCTACCTCATAGGGGTTGATATTGATGTAAATATATGCCTGAACTAAACTCAGAAGGATCCACTAGGGGTTTAAGTGAGCAGAAGTCAAAGACTGCTATCCAATTAAAGAAGTTGGTGTCTTCTCAAGAACATTTCTATTAGAGTACATTCCCATACACCATGTTCGAAGATACATGGATACTGCAACCACTAACTATAAGAAAGTAAGTATACTAATAACAGTAGTGGCCAAAGGGCCACATCACAGAGGTAATAAATAATATATGAATACAGGGTCAAAATGATTTTCCGATATAAAAAAAAAATCATATATAGTTTGATATGATCATATACTATTAAATATTTTGTATACAATTTATATATAAATTGTTCTATACCTATGTATATTGTAACTAAAAAAAGCTTTATATTAGTGATTCCCAACCAGAGTTTCACAAGTTCTTTCTTAGCTCTTCTGAAAAAAAAAAAAAAAATCTATTTGAGTCTGTTTCTAACAAATGATGATGTAAGGGTTCCGCCAAGTGGCTAGTTCTACCAAAAAGATTGCCATTTTCTTACTCCACCCTACCCCAAAAGAGTTACACAAAAAAAAAAAAAAAACTTAAGAAACCACTGCTGTATATGTAACAACTCAATGTGGTAGTTTCTCTATTTTTCCCTCTCCAAGTAAAGATTCCTTTTGTTTCTTTCTTCTTTTAGACTACATTTTAATTTTGTATACAATTATGATTTAAACAATTTTTTTTTTAATATTTGTGATAAACTAATAACAATATATACACGAACATTCACAAATGCTTTCTATACAAATTATTCTTGTTCTAAATTTCTTTACCTTTTTTTTTTTTAAAAAAAAATAAATGGATAGGTGATATAATAAAACAAATTAGTTTTTACGTATGTATTCAATACTTACCTGTATATAGTTCCTAGGGTCAATCATTTTGAATTTTGTTTCTAGCCTTTTTCACAATATATAAAATTTAAATTATGCTTTCTATACAAATTATTCTTGTTCTAAATTTCTTTACCTTTTTTTTTTTTAAAAAAAAAAAAAAGGATAGGTGATATAATAAAACAAATTAGT
>NW_027107478.1:0-4032 GCF_000696795.3 Halyomorpha halys
ACAAACTTCTCCAATCATTAAAGTTAGATTGTTTCACCAATATTAATTAATTAACAAAATATTTTGCAGCTTAACTAAAATGCCTTCTTAAAATCCTCTGCCTTAGAAAGTCAAGTCTATTATTAGTTTTTACTAGAGTGTGCAAATGAAAGCCAAATCAGAGAACATTTTTATATACATTTTTTAACCTAAACATAGTAACATTTATTTTGGGTTGTTTGCAGTCACATTTCTAGTAGATATAATCATGAAATAGGCCTAAAACGTCTACGTAAACAAGTCTAGTGTTTTCACTTTTTTTCTCTTACCCTCCGAACTTTTTTATAGAACAGATATAGTAGTTAAAATATGCGAATTTCAGAACTAAGTTTTCTTTTATACTATTCAGTATCATATTTCCTTGACATTGAGAGATGTACACTTGTTATCATATAATATAATTATTGTTCCTCCATACTCGACCAACTACAGCCAGACTGGAGCCATATTGTATCCTGGTCGAATACAATACAATTTGGACGGATCCGTTTCTTTCAGCCGGTTGATGCACGTGGAGTTTTATGCATTCTCCTGACAATTATTCTGACCGTAAACCGGTCTGCTTCTCAGAATTACGACCTCATTTCATTAAGCTTTTATGGCTTATCGTAAATTTTTTTAACGGTTGGCCCGAACTCTCTGTCAATTATTGTATTACTAATATCTTTTTTATTTCGAGTTTTTTTAACAATACGAATTAAGAAACATTTCTACCAATATTGTTAATCTATTATATGTGTATATATATAACAGAAGTAGGAGGGAATACTCCCTAGTTAGATGATAGTCCAGATGATTCAAACAGGATTAGTTTCCATGTAAAAATAAGACAACTCATAAATATGACAAAACATATTTAATTATATAACAACAAGTAATTGACATAGAGACTGAAGAAAATATATTGTAATCCTGATGATAGGAAAAGGACCCTGAAACGTTTACGAAAAGTGAATAAAATACAGAGAAAATTAATTTCACATGTATTAAATCATTAAGTAAAAAGTCTTCCACAAATAAATAAAATTAGTTACAACATATTGGCTTTTGTTGTTATGGATATTGCTCAGAATCTGAATATTGCTGTTAATATAAAAAAAAAATCTGAAAGACAAAATTTGAACTGTTTTACCCTAAATGTTAAGCACTTAGCTAAATACAATATATATAATATACTTTTTGAATTAATTTTATTAGTGTTGTTTTTAATTTTTTCTTACATTTATTGCTGACCAGTAAGGAGGATTTGTGAAGCCTTTGAGGTGATAATGACATTGACATCTAGATTTTTTAAGGACCAGAATATAGACCAAATCTGCAAATGAATTTCTTCTCCTGCCTGTTTTTTTTTTTTTTTTTAATTTTTTTTTAATTTCAGGAGCCATTCGTCTTCATATATTGTAGACCACATGCCAAGCACACTCTGGCTCAATACATTACTATCAGATCTTTGCAATTTATTATAAGATGTGGCTATAACCATTTATAATATATTAACTCCTACCTTAATGCTATTGAAAAACAAGTACTATTATCACCATGAAATTAAATCAAATGGTTAAAATAAGTACTTATGCAATATTAATTTTAAAAAACTATGGCTTTTTAAAGTTTACATCGCTGATGCTTATTTTTTCGCCTTCAGTTGTTACGAATACTAATCACTCAACACCGGGATATGTTTGCAAAAATTTTCTACGAGCAACATATTATAAGATGCTGTTTTTTGCGCCTTCAGTTGTTAAAAATACTAAATACTATACGCGGACTATTTTGTTATTAGTATCTTATTACAACGTGAGATTTTTGAGTAACTCAATTTCTCGTAAATTACCCAAACTACGTTCCCTATTCTTCCACATCTTTGAGAAAGGTGTGTAATTGATGGAGTAAGCTGTCAGAGTAAAAGTGAAGCTAAAAAGGCCATATGATTAACATCGGGGGCGTGGGAGGATAGTAGGGGAGGAGTAGGAGCCAATCATCGTCAGCCATCTGTTTCAGGCAAAAATACCTTTTAGTCTAAACGTAAACTTGAAGTCTTATCATCTCTCTTTTTGGTTTCACATTCCCTTTAAAGTAGAGTAAGGAATACCACCTTTTCACTAGCAGTAAAAATATAATCTTATTCATCTGTGTTAATATTACCAGCCTCTTCATTCAGTATTTACACCAGCTTCCTGGTGATATCTGTTTTGTCTGCTTTTCCGCCCTGATGATAACCGAGTTGGGGAAAGGTTTACTGGTTAGTTGGTACTGCTACTTAAGAGACTTAAGTCTTATTTTTGTATTCGTCAAATAATGTCCCCTTACCTTAATAGATGTGTTTTTTTTTAGTATACTTTCTCTAAAAAAAAATGACTAGGCATATTTGCTACTTGCTAAATTGCTTTTTCTCGAAGTGTAAACTAATCATCAACTTAGTACGAATAACTTCTTTTGATTAATAACTTTTTATTAATCTAACTTCAGTAATTAAGGAGCTATATCACCCATAATGTTAGTGAAAAATGTAAACCATTTAACTAACTTGTAAATATTACTGGAATGCTGTTATACTAACTTCTGTGTTTTCATTTCTGGAATAAGTGAGCATTTATTCCTCAAACTCCCATAAATCCAATAAAACGTTCTATAACAAATGCGGAAGAATCTGATTACAACAGATGCAAATGAAAACGCTTAAGGAATTCTTTTTTCCATTTTATCGCTTGAACAGTTGAAGGAGTATTCCGAGTCTATGCACGGCTCACTATGTCATTATCATGGTGGAAAATGGAAAAAAAAACAAGGGTTCTACTGAATATTTACGGTTTCGTCGAGATTTTTTGTCCTCCACCTGACTGGTTTACTATCGGTTGTGATGCTACGCACGCACAGTAGGAGCATCGTACAGAATACATTCCCTCCTTATCTTCCAATAACATCAATCGCGGATTTTTAACTGCGTTATATAACCAGTCGTAAGTTAGTTAGTTAATTTAAAATTATAAGTTCATTCAATGTATGTGTTCTGTGTTCATTGGCATCACTCCTGAATACTAATACCTTCGATACATCTTGTCATATAAATTAAAGCATTGACATAATTTGAATTATCATTGAACGTTAATTTGTAATTCAGGTGTAAAAGTCTTAATTTAAAAATATTTTTTTCACATTGCAGTTCTCAAACAAAAGCCAATATCCAGACTGAATGTGTCATTTGGATGATATGAACAGCCTAAGAGTTGCCTGGTTAAAAAAAAAAATTGTTTCAGGTTGATCAAAGTCTTTTTTTTTTGCTTTTAAAACTTAATAAGTCCCATCGAGCTGTTCAGCACAAAGCACAGGGTCTGTACCAATGCAATCACAAACCGAGGGCATTGGAGCGTTTCAAACGAAGCTTATTGCGTTGTAAGTACCTCTTCAACTCCCACTGCACATATTTCTTTGACTTCCACCTTCGTTTTTGTTTTTTTTCAAAACACCATGAATTATTGCTCAACTTGCTTGTTGAATCATATAATAACTTAAATGTGAAGATTATAATTGAATAAAACATAATTGAATAAATGGCAAGAAAGTACAGAGCTTATTATTTACATCAACTCTATAATAAGTTGGTAAGTGTACACTGGCAGCGTATAATGTTACAGCGTTGGCATTAACCAAGGCCTGAAAAAAATATTTCACTGTGACAGTTGACAGCAATTACAACAACAGCCATAGTGTAAACTGTATGGCAGCTACTGTTATGACAGCATTTTTGTGGTAGACATTTATAATGCGTTTGGCACTGTTGACAGTACACGTAACGGCTGTGAAGCTACTATCACGTCAACTGCCACAAGTATAGGAAGCTGACAGAACTGTCGCTTCTTATTCACCTTATCGACTCCAATATAAATACTTTTTTTTTTTTAATGATAGATATTACAATCTGCCACACAGTTGTGGGCAATATGTAATAGTGATGAATGATCTCATACATACTAAAATTTAAAAAAATAAATA
>NW_027107479.1:0-408 GCF_000696795.3 Halyomorpha halys
ATTTTAAATATAATAATCATATAACATTTAATTGTAAATTAAAAAAAAAAAAAATTACTACTTGTAAATGAACCTAACAGTGTGTGAGAGGTCGTTGCTGATGTAGACCTGAAAAAATTAAATGCACATGTTCCATGCAACAAACACTGCCCACTAAGGATATGTTACCTGCACTATCAAGTAATGACAATGTACTATTTTAACTATGAAATAGTTTATTAATTAAATTTACCATTTTTTATTCTTTTATTCACATTCACTTAATAATGAATGAACTTGATTTGAATCTATCAAACTGTACTAATGCGAACAATTAAAACATAAAAGAACTTAATCTTTTAAAAAAATGAAAAATTTTTGAGTGAAATGTTGAAGTGTATAGAAGATACTTAAAAATTGGTCTATAAA
>NW_027107479.1:3988-4294 GCF_000696795.3 Halyomorpha halys
ATTTAATTTTGATTTATTTCTATATTTCAATTTACTGATAATTTCTTTTAATATGAATTGAATTATTAGAGAAGGGAGGTATGGGAGAATTAAAAGTAAAGAAAGATAAGGAATATGTCATATAACTTTGTGCTATATATATAAAAAAATAAGATAAAATTGTTGAAAATAATATTTAAATTATAGTTACTTATTGTTTAAAAATGGGAGATGGTGGCACTCTGGTAAGGCACGATTCTATTAACTCCAAGGACCCAGGTTTGAATCCGGCTGGACAGAAAATTGTTTTCTGAATGCCTGGGAAAC
>NW_027107479.1:6629-7570 GCF_000696795.3 Halyomorpha halys
AGTAAACTTATATTTAAAATTATAAAAAAATTCTGGTATTGTAAAGAAAAAATTCCACTCCCAAACTAGATATACCTGCTAATCAATTATGTTGATCCTGGAGTATATCTTGGACCAATACAGAACTGTAGCCGCTATTCAAGCCTTTGGGTTCTGGAGCACTCCTTGGGTCCACTCAGTCTCATAAATTGGGTAAAAATCTGGGGGTTGAGCCTGATTCTGATCAAATCACCTCCTTGCACCACCGTTGGTCTAGTAACAGAACTTCTTTACAAAGTACTGCACCCTTAACCCTTCATGGGTTGTAGCTATACAGATTTTAATTTTTGTCCAATAAAGCATTTCTCTCCGTTAAAATATGAACATAATAATATAATTTTAAACATAACTTATAGTCATCCATAATAATATTAATACAAGGATGAAGTTAAATAAAATAAAGTAAAATTTAAGAAAAAACAAACAGATCTTTTTCCAAAATATAAAAAAATACTTGAACATGTATATGTAAGCAACATATACTTAAAAAGGTTAGCAATGCTTTATCCTATCCTAAGTATAAAATCCAAATTATAACCAGAAACAGCTATTTTTTTTTTTAGAACAATTCTCAGGCCACTACTATTCGGACCGGCATCCTTTACGAAAAGGAAACAACTACAACCTTTTCAATATGAAGTCCTAAAAATTGCAGTGGATGGTCCTTGGTTTGTAAAAAAAGCCAATTGAATTGGGAATTACAAATGGAATCAATAGAGGATTACATCAAAGAATGGTTTATGAAGTTTCACTCCCAGTTACTGACAGTTAGTTAAAGGAGCAGTGACCTACAACTTGGGAGACCCAACCTCAACCCGAAGACTGAAGCCTAGGTTGCTGCAGGACATCCTGTTATAAATTCTATATTTATCAATTCTGTAATTGACCTACTTCTATTTTAT
>NW_027107479.1:12590-14290 GCF_000696795.3 Halyomorpha halys
GTACGAGCCTATATCTCCCCATAATCAATTGTTAAAGAAAAAAGGTAACTGGTATATGAACCATGTAAGGCCTGCCAGGAATTAATGTGGATCTGGTATTAAATGAATAACAAAAAAATACCCAAACAATTTCAGTGGGTGAAACGTATAGAGTCCAAACAGTAATAATTTTTACTAACACTATTATAAATATTTTGGCATAGGTGATAAATGTAGTGTTGTAATAACGTCGATGTTTATTAAATTTAAGTAATACTATTCTAAAAAAATATAATGCCTTTTTCAATTAAAAGTAATTCTTACCTCGTTGCTGGGGTGCTGGTGCCTGAAACGGGACGACATGGAACCGGAAGACCTGTGAAGACTCTGAGACTTCTGGAAGATTAGAGTAATGTGTGTATGTTTCTTGAACCTGGAATGAAGAATGTTTTAAATACGACAATAACGTATTTACTATATATAGTAAAGTATATAAGTAAGAAAGGTTTTAAACTGAAGCATGAAATTGCGCTTCTATTTAATAATCTTTAAAATCTCATATATTAATTTACTAATTTTATTAGTAAGCTCTAAATTTTATTGTGTTACGTATCCTTTTTTTGTTTACTAGTTGTATTTTGTAATGTTCATTATGAAACTATTTTAAAAGTTCATTCTTTTAATATTATTCAATATTCTAATTGAATTCTTTTGTGGAATATTTATAATTACACACTACAATCCTCTTCATAACGCAACAGTTATATCAGTGGGTGAATACATTGAGGACTACAATACTTTTATATTTTATAAATGTATTTTTTATAATATTGTAATATATTATTATATTTTAGGATATATATGCTATAGCAAATTTTAAAAGACAAGTATACAGATGCTCCACCTGCCTCGGTAATTACCAATAATTCCTTACGTCATCTTGAGAGGTGACTGCGTGGTATTTAATTGATTTTTTGTTCAAAATTTACCAAAAAATAGCTTCAATTTTATATGAAACCTTAACAAATCTTTTTGTATCATTTAAGTAAGCATTAATATCATAGAATGCAATTCAGAAATTTCGTAATACAATTATACAAAATAAAAAATAAAAATGTTTGGTATTTAAAGTTGGAGTTTTATAAAATTGTCAATATTTTGTCCCCATTAGAACCATAGCCAGTTTCTTTGTTACTTCATGTACTGAAGTCAGAGTTGGGCAACTATGAAACTAATAGCTAAAATTGCCATGGATACGATATTTATTTATCAATGGTTCATTCATGAATAAGGGTCGTATCCATGGCAATATTAGCTATTAGTTTCCACTATAACTAATAGCTAAAATTGCCATGGATACGATATTTATTTATCAATGGTTCATTCATGAATAAGGGTCGTATCCATGGCAACTTTAGCTATAGCTAATTTTTGCCTATCTCTGACTAAAGTTTTTATTAAACAAAAAGTATGCTTTCTCGGGCTAGCGTGATATTAATAATTTAGTATTTTTTATTTATTTATTGCTATTTACAACTGAATTTACATGAAAATGCATCAAGTAAATTTGATGTAAATCCAAAATGGACTGATACAGGCATGTAGAGAAACTACCCATTGGTAACACTATTTTTTTTTTAAATCTTAAATTTATTCCAACAAATCCCATCAAATCATTTTTACCCTTCGTCGTAAACCTACTGACTGCCCTACAGTTTCAT
>NW_027107479.1:14595-31802 GCF_000696795.3 Halyomorpha halys
TTCCATTATAAACTCTCTAACCACTCAAACCCCCTAGTTTCTAATCTTGCATCCTCTTCCATTCCTGACAATCCTCCGAGGTGCCTGAAAAGAAGATGGCCACGAGACCAGCTAATGTAAAATGTCATTAGAGCGCTACCAATGGGTAATTTCTCTACACGACTGTAACACTCCAATTTAACTTAGATCATATTTACTAAATGTATCATAATGTACAGTTGTAAATAGCAATAAATAAATATTTAAAAAAAAAATCTTAAATTTGAACAGGTAAAATCACTAATCGCTATAACTTTGTTTTTATTTTATTTTTTTTTCAAATTAATTAGAAATATTATAAAATGACGTTTCAGCAATAGTACAAGAGCCTAATAGGAGAAAAAAGTCAGTTATTTTACCCTAATTTTTTATTACTTTAATGAAAACTATGTATAATTACTAGTCAAAATTGACGAGTCTGCCAAGTATAGGTAGGGGGAATATAAAATGGCGGCTGTTTTAAAATGTTAAAAAAAATTAATTTTTCATTCGGTGCTGTATATCTTTAAAACTACCATCAACACTAGAAAATCATTTAAAGTAGAGTAAATTTGCTAAAATATGAGCCCTAATAGATATAATAGTATTCGAGATTTAGCTTTTTAAAAAACAACATTTCATACAAAAATGTACTGACAAATCGGTAGAAAGTTAATTTATTTTGAGAAATCTATATCTCAAACTCCGTTCGACGTACGAATGTTTATTAACACTCAAATTAAAGGTAGTTTAAAGGGATATGCAGTAGTTCCTGACCTTTATCTTCGTAGGAATAGTAGTTTTCATGATATTTGCTAAAATAAATTGATTTATAGTTGTTCGGACAAATTTTTATGGGAAAATTTATATTCCTAAGCGAATATCACAAAAACTATAATCATACAAAGATACATCTCATAAACTAGTTTATAGTAAGTTTAATTTCCTTAATTTTGAATGTTACCAGATATATGCACGTCTTATGGATCTAGAGATATATTTTTTCAAAATCAAACATTTTATACGAACAACTATAAATTAAAATTTTATGAGTTTATTTTGTCAAATATCATAAAATATAATACTCCTACAAAGATAAACGTTATCAACTATTTTATAGTAAATTTAACTAGCTTTATTTGAGTGCTAACAGACATCTGTACGTCATATGGTTCCAGAGATATATGAATTATATAAGTTCATAAATCAAACTTATTGTCCGAACAACTATAAATCTATTTATTTTAGCAAATATCATGAAAACTATTACTCTTACGAAGGTAAAGGCCATGAACTACTTTATGTTACATTAAACTAACTTTAATTTGAATGTTAATAAACATTTTATGTAGAATGATTTTTGAGATATAGATATTCCAAAATAAATTTTTTAACTACTAATCTCTCAGTACATTTTTATGCAATGTTCCTTTTTAAAAAGCTACATCTCCATTAATATTGGACGTAAATAGTAATAATAAAATTATTTTTTTTAAACGTTTTGTGAAACTGTCGCCATTTTTTATTTCCCCTACCTATACTTGGCAGACTCATCAGTTTTGACTATTAATTATACATAATTTTTATGAAAGTACTAAAAAATTGCTTTTTTTTCTTCCCGGCTCTTGTACTTAATGAAAATATGTCTATGGAAAGCGAGACCGATATGGTGACATTCAAGATTTTAGAATTAAACCCGGCTGATTTGTGGAGTATTATTTAAAAAAAAAAATATATAGCTTTTTTAATGTAACCTATTTATATAAAACAACAATCTGTCTAACGCTTTGCTTAAAATAGCTAAACATCACGAAGAAAAATGAAGTTCCTTCTACATAGCATATGCTTATACACACATCCATGTTCTCCCTATGGGGAAGGTGGCAAGGGGGGCTTACAGATGAAATTCGACACTTTAAGCCACTTGGATGTTTCAACTTCCAGCACTAGTGTATCCTATTCATTAACGGTAGTGAAGTTTATTTCTGGTCAGTTAGTAGCAATATAAAGTAATAAAAAAATAATACTGAAAATAAAATTAAAAAAAGAGAATAGAATACGTTCATAACTCAATTGAAATTTTTTGTATTTCTTGGAAATATTGACATCATAATTATGTCCTTGAAACGTTTTTTATTTTGCTACCAAACCTTCTGGGATCTCATGATAATTCCACATTCAAAATAAAATTTATTTGGCATCTTACATTTATCAGACATTATACAGATATAATGGTAGGATTGGTTAGCTCAGCGGTAGCTTAGATACTGTACTAACTCTAAGCACCTGGGTTCGAATCCAGGTATGGCAGATAATTATTTACTGTAACTGTGAGTCAGTCCTGTGGATTCGGCAGCACTCCGTGGTCCTCCCAGCCTCATGAAGTGGGTATCACTAATTCGGTAAAAATATGGCAATCGAGCACGATTCTGACCAAATCACCTCCTTGCACAACCCTTGGTCTAGTAACAGTTCGTTATAAAGTACTGAACATTTGACACTTTATGGGTTGGTTATAGCAGTACTTTTTTTTTTTAATACAGATATAATAGCATCGTATAAACTCTTTCGAACAAATTACTATTATAAGAGAGATGAAAGGAGAAAGAAAAAAAATAAGTAAGCAAGACAACCTCTTCTTTTCTTTTTAAAAATGTTTATTGTTATAAGGTTTATTATTATATTTATATATTTAATTTTTTAAAGTATATTGTACATACGGAGTTGAGCTTTGGGGCTCCACTAAACCATCAAATTCCTCCAGAATCCAATCCTTACAGTCAAAAATTCTTCGTAAAATCCTTAATGCTCTTTACTTAGTCACAAATCAAGTCATCCATCAGGACCTCAATGTTCCATATGTTGCCGATTTGGTCAGAACCAGATACCGTTCCTTCCATAATAAACTTCTCAACTACCCAAATCCACTTGTTTCTAACCTGGCTTCTCTTTCATTATCTAATAATCCTCCTAGGCATCTGAAAAGAAGATGGCCTCGAGATCTTCTCCTCTAGAAATGTTATTGGAGTTCTATTTAGTATACTTATATGTACCTTAAATATTGTAGAAAAACTTTACCATTACATTCAAATAATCAACAAATCGTTGTTCATTGGTAAAAGTTGTTAGACTTCTGATATATCGAATAACTATACTAATAACTACAAAGCATTATGACAACATGGAAAACATCTTAAGTAATTTGTAGTATTTGTTAAGTATTATAACAAATAATTATTGCATCGGTACAGAGCTGGGCATAAACTAACTGCGTAGTATAATGTTTAACCTGTAGGGTCCAAAGTTCAAAATAGGCCTATTTAATTAAATAAATTTATTTATTTTCTTACATAATAGGACAATTGTTAAACATACTCAACACCAAAAATGTGTATCTTGTAAGTACGTATGTTTTTAATTAACTAACATGAAAGGCAGTATAATTTATTTACTATTTAGTGAGCATTTTAAATATTTTAGATAAACTTTTGCGTAACATTTATAAAATTTGAATATCCTTATTCATTTCTATATGTAATGAATAAAAGTAATGTTTATTTTATTTAAAAACAAATTTGATCCTTTTTTTCTCAACTTTATTCTTTTCAAAACCTTCCGTTTCGACCCTCAGGTCATTTTCAAGGATACCTTTACTTTGTTGTCATTTTCTTTTTTAAAAAATTTAAAAATGCCGGCTAATTGCCTTTGTCCCATCTATAAATTCTTTCTTAAATTTAAAACTTTTACTAACCACTTCTCTTCTTTCTTTCATTTTTAAGTTTTTTAAAAAAGAAAATGACAACAAAATAAAGGTATCCTTGAAAATGACCTGAGGGTCGAAACGTTGGAAGGTTTTGAAAAGAATAAAGTTGAGGAAAAAAGGATCAAATTTGTGTTTAAATAAACTAAACCACTCTCAAACAAGAATATATAAATGAAAATTAATGTAATATTTATTGTGATGTGCACAGATATAAACCTTAGAGAAGATAAATAAATTATTATTTATTTATTTTAAAAATTAATATATACCTTAAACTTTGTAAGTATTTAACATTTTAAACATCTCATATAATTTTAGAAGTATTAAATGATTGTTATAACGAATAATTATTGCAAACTGCACCAGTACAGAACTAAACGAACTAACTGCGCAATACAATGTTCGACAAGCACGGACCTGTGGAGTCCAAAGTTCAAAATAGATACATGTGTAGGTGTATTATAATAAATAAATGTATTTATTTTCTAACTGAATAGGACAATTGTTAAACATTTATGTACGTCTTGTAAATGAGTATATTTATAATTAAAAAATTTAAAATACAGTATAATTTATTTACTATTATATCAATTATTTTAAACGTTTTAGAAAAAACATTTTTACAGTGCATTTATAAAGCTTTAAAATATATAATCA
Organism: Halyomorpha halys; assembly: GCF_000696795.3. Taxonomy (NCBI): domain Eukaryota; kingdom Metazoa; phylum Arthropoda; class Insecta; order Hemiptera; family Pentatomidae; genus Halyomorpha; species Halyomorpha halys. The sequence continues at coordinate 19,034 of NW_027107479.1, forward strand.
TTTCTAGATGCAGTTAAACTTTGGAAGTTACGATAAATATAATAATTAGTGCTAATGGAATTGAACTGGGGCTAGACAAAGACATTATTATTTATTTAAAAAATTAATATATACCTTAAATATCGTAATTAGTTAACATTTTAAACATCTCTAGTGATTTCTAGAAGTATTAGAGGTTTTTTATTAGGAATAATTATCGGGAACTTCGACGGTACAGAGACGTGACTAGACTGAGGCGAAGTACCGTGTGCGAACCTGCACGGACCTGTAGATTCCAAAGTTCAAAGTAGAATAAATTCATTTCTTTATTAACTAAATAGAACAATTTTTTATGAATAGATTAATTCAAAAGGCATTATTATTTATTCTAAATTTAATATACTTACTTATATCATAATATATTAACACATATAACTACCATATTAATATACAAATAACAAGCATACCAAGGTAAACACAATCAAAGAGAATTAGAACTGGGATGACAGAGTGTGAATCAGAATGCTACCCGTAAAGAATGATATCAATATAGAAGTTCAAATTGTATATATCTATTGTTCCGGTGAACAATAATTCTTGGAAAGATTGATTTGAGTATCATATATAAATTGAATATAGTTTCCAAAATTGTGAGACATAGAAAATAGTAGGATTTATCTATCTACATTTAAAATTTTAAATTAATGCTCAGAAGAACAATACTTATACATTTACTAAACACACGGACCCTACATTACCTTTATTGCACAATGACTAATAATTTTTTTTCCCTTACCATAGTTTCACTCATAAGAAGCCATCAACTGAAGCGAGAATCCCATGGTAATAAATGTTATTTTTCTTTCCAAGAACATGTTTCATTATATTAAAGTTTAAACATTAGAAGAGAAATGTAGTAGAATTTTACCAGAATGGACAAAGAATAGAAACTTGAATACATATACATTTTTTTTTTTAATTTTCAAATCCTCTTTATTTATATATAATTACAATTACAAATATATAATATAATACTCATATATATAATATAATACTTAATTCATTTTGTATATGTACTTGCATACATATACAAAATGAATTAAGAATCCATATAGTGAATGAATCTCATGAATTTGTGGGGAATGTATTTATGCTCAGATCTGCTAACTTGTGTGAATGCTGATGTATCAGAATTTAACAGCATAACATTTGACTACAATGCACCTAACTGCATTATCTATCTTCAAAACATTGTTATATACTTCCATATTATTATTTATACATCTCTTAAAACATTACATGAAGTAGATTTTGCTTTGGATTGAGTTTATAAATACTTTGTGTATGTTTTTAGTGGATTTTTCAGGGTAGTTCTTATAGAATATGTAGGTCTTTAAAATTCAGATTGGATATTAACCAAGAAAAAGTTAGAGTATTCAACAAGTACCATCGTTAAATGTGGCAGTAATTGGAATTGGAATTGGACAAATAAGGCACGCATTCTGAACTATTTAGTAGAACATTCTGTCCAAGTCACAGCCCAGATTAAGATGGGCCACTGCCACATTTATTATATTAAAGATTTTAAAAACTACTGTAAACTTCAGGTTTGATTTTTCTTCACCTTCGTAAAAAAGTAAGTAAATAAAAAAAAAGTGTATTGTTATACTAAGATCAAATTTAGAGTATTTCATGACAGAAATTAATTTCACAAATTTAGTTTTCTAGTATTTCACAAGTTTAATGTTGGGACGAACCTGTTTTCATTAGGATTAAAAATTGGAAAAACATTTAGTACCTAAATTACTCATTTTTAAGGGGTAATTTTTCACCTTTTTATACAATGTGTTTTTTATTTTTGGTTCACAAATGTCCTGTAGTTTTAGTTGGGAGGGAAAAAAGTACACCAATAAGTGTGTATGTGCCCTATAAATATATATTTTTTTACTGTGATGTCACTTATCAAAGGAACATAATTGATCCTATTTTGAAATGAAATAAAGTGTTGAACAAATCCTGTACTTAGGACTTCACCTTGCAATAGACTTACTTGGAACCCCCAATCTAGACATAAATAACAAGAAACTGCTTTTAGATATTTGTACATATGGATTAGAGTTTTGGGGCTCCACAAAATCATCAAATTCCTCTCGTATCCAATCTTTATAATCCAAAATCCTTGAAGCTCCTTATCCTCGCAAATAAACTCATAAAGACCTCAACTTCCCATTCATTGCAAATTTGGCCCGAAATAGATATATGTCCTTCCATTCCAAAATCCTTACCCATCCAAACCCTTGATTGTTCTTAATCTCTCATCCTTAACAATCTATGATAATCCTCTGAGCCATCTGAAAAGATTAAGCCACGGGATCTTCTAATTTTAATCAATGGTTGAAGTACCACCATTGGGTGGTTCTTTCCTAAGATAATCATATGTTCTGAAACATTTACTTATTGTATTTTTTTTTTTTTTATACAGTTGCAAATTTAAATGAAGTAATAAATAATAAAGTAAAATATAGGGCAAACTTCTTGTTAAATAAAAAAAAATATATACTTACATTTATTACTAATGACTCTATTATATAATTTACATATCTCTGCACCCCTATTTATTTTGTATATTGTCTTTCTTTATCATATAATATTTATTGTATCCATTTTTTAACTTTATTTGTTGTTTTTTCTGTCCGTGTCCATTTATATTTTTTTTTAAATATATAATTTCTTCCCTCCTCTTCCTATTATGTATATCATCATTTAATGTTTACCTAATTTTAATATTTTCTTTAATTTTCTATACTATTTATTTTAAAATTATTTTCAAATGTAACGTACCTTAACTGCCAATCCTCACTCTTTCCAATACATCCTGTTGAAACAGTTCACTCAGGCTCTGACTTTTTTCTATGAGGTACGTTTTCTGTCTCCTTCATTTTCTTCCTTTATTCTTATCCCCCTTTTTCCATCTCTTGGTTTGTACTTTCTTTTATATTTCTTCTAATTATTTGTGGTTATTTCCATTTCCATTTACGTCATTTAAGTGTTGGTATCTTTTTTAGCCCTGATAAAGTCCTGCAATGTGGGGCAAAACATTGGCTCAATATAAGCAGTTTGATCATTATTTGAATTTTTATTTGACCGCACCCGGATCATATTTCAATGATTAAACATCATTCTTAATTTAACCTTATACAATAAAATTGAAAAAAAACAACATTTTTTTACCAATCTGTTACTTGTTTTCCATATTTTCCCCATAGAAAAATGCTTTGAATATTATGAAAACTAAAGGCCATTTACAAATTTGGCCTAATTGACCAGGGAAATGTGTACCATGGAGGTTATTTAAAAAAACAATAAATTAAGGGAAGAATCAGTGTAATTGGAAAATCTTATAACATTACGTAATCTGCATTAGACCCTTTAAATTATGGGGGTTGGGAAAGGTAAATATAGCTACAATCACTGTTCTGCAAATGAGGGTTTTGCATTTTTTCATATGAAAAACACTTTCTCCCACCTCCAATTTTTTAAGATTTAGTACTTCTCTATAAATGAGTTAGAGGGTTCAAACTTTTTATGTGAATTAACTTGTTCCTTGCGACATGCCTTTTGGTTTTGAATTGAGGTAGTTGTTAGAGGAGTGCCTTTTATTGGTAACAGTAAAAGGATGTTCCTAATAGATAGTTGATGACAAGAAGAATTGATACTCTGAAAAGAACAGATTATAAGAAAATAAACCGGTTATTTTGGTACTTGTAAAGCAACACTATGACCATGGGTGTTGGCAGGATTTCATCCAGGGTGGATTATAACATATAATGGATTATAACATATATAATGGATTAATACATAGTCCATTTGGTAACATTAGGTAAAAGAAAGATGTAATTTCATATTCCAAGAAATACTCCCATGATGTTATTGCTACTTCATAAAATTCATTCATTACTTATTAAATTTTTATTGTCTATAATCACAATAAATTACTGTAAATCAAGCATAAAATCAATTATTGTACATACAATGCACACAATAAATACAAAAATATGAGAAGTGATGAAGAGGTTTGCTCTGAGAGCATCAGCCTTCTGGGATTGCTGGCAGCAATATTAACAACCTCTTCTATGATGGTTGCCTTCTTTAATTTATTTGCAACAAACATTTTGATTTTATTAAAATGGCAGACTGTAAGTTATAATAGAAAGAATGGAATCTAAAAAAGGCTCTTTTTTATTCCTCCCCATTAGTTTTAGAGATAAATGACGAATAATCGCGCTCATTGAATCTTACCTTTTTTATTGAAGAATTAACATATATCCATCATATCCCTTGAAAGGTGTGGTTGTGATCTTTGAATATATCAATTAAAAAAGTCACCTTTCTAATTATAGCATAGTTCCAGAAAGAAGTCCTACATCAAATAAATTCACTATTTTCTTTACTTTTTGTCTTTGGCTCCTACAAATTTAGGGTGAGCCCTGGATCCCTCCTGCACTCCTATCATGTCCTATCATGCCCTGGCCATGACTTCAAAATTTTCGAAACGGATCAAATTAAAATTGTTTTGTTCTTAAACAGAAATTTTACATAAAATTGACTTTTTTTTTTTTAAGGCAATTAGTATTATCTAATCAGGTAATCATGATCAACATTATATCGCGTTTTTTACGCCTTAATTAAACAATATAAATTGGAGGAAGATAGTCAGTCTGGGTGGGGGTCAATAAAGGTTTCAAAATAGTAATAAAAAATTATTTATTGTAAAACAACTTTCGCCCCACTTTGCAGGGCTTCGTCAGGGCTGTAGTACTGTAGGCTGTAGGGCTTCGTCAGTTGGTATCCCAACTGATTTATTTATTTTTATTTTTTTTTTAGGCCAAGAAAAAAGATCTCTCTTCCAACTCCTTTTTAGTTTCCTCCTCGTATTGTAGGCTATATGAACTATGATTTCAGCATTTATTATTTAGTCATTATGTTTTATGTCATTTTGCATGTAATTTATGATTGAAACAGATACGAAGAGTATATATAGGATCGATAGATTTGAAATCTTCTGTTGGTTGGAAAATGCTGAGATCAACTTTAATTTTGATATTTTTTAATTAAAAATATTGTTATTGAAATTATAATATATATTTTGAGTCTTTTAAAATAAAAATATCAGACTATTTCCTAATAAGTATTGTTGTATTTTATTTTCAAATTTAAAGTGCTGGATTTTCTATCCATATTTTTCGTAAGATAAATAATGCTGTGTACACTTTTTTTTATTTCTTTTTTTACTCTAAAACAAAGTTGAGCAGCTTAAAAATTTCTCTTGACAAACATGATCAGAAGAAAACGTTCAAGATATACATAATTTCAATAAAAATTTTAAAACATAATATTTTGCTGTTTAGTTTTGTAGTTGTAATACTGGAACAGCCTACTAACAAAAAAAAATTTCATCAAGTAATAAAATTATCTTTTTCATCGTTCTTTGGATGTATTCATGTAGTCATTTGAGTCCCTTTGATCCGTGACTGAATCTCACGTTTTTTGTTGTCAATTGTTTTTTCTAATTTTTTATCATCGTCGCTGTCCATTATATTGAGCTCATCTTCTGTTTCAAACAGCTCTATTCCTAAATCATATATCAATCTTTCGTCAGCCATTTTTCATAAAAAAAATTAAGAACCCGTTCACTCTTATCAGCCCTGAAGAAGCCCTACAAAGTGGGGCGAAACGTTGTTTAACAATGAATAGTTATCTTTTACTATTTTGATACCTTCATTGATCGCCACCCTCACTATCTTCCTACAATCTACTTCGTATGGTCAACTACCCTCTTCCAATAAGAATAAAAAATATAAAAAATTTTCATCTGTTTCCCAAATAAAATATATAGAAAATACGACCTAAGTGATAGAGAATGCTCAGGGAAGTTCCTATTACAATCTATTGGGGGATATAAAATTTCCTAATAATTTTGAATTTTGACCGGATTTCTTATCAGAGAGATGGAGGTTATTTTTGGATATTGGCCCCCTCATCATAACCTAATCGACAACCTCAAAAAAAAAAAAAAAATAGCTCAATAATTTTTAATCAAGCATTAAATGTTATGTAAAATTTTTATTTAAAAACAAACAAATTTTATTTTGATCCGTTCCGAAAATTTTAAGTCATGGTGTTTGTTTACAAGTCCCAAAATAATCGGTTTATTGGTTGTTTTCTTATTTCTCGATCGAGCGCCATCTATGTTCAGTTGGGAGCATCAGTTCGCCATCTTTTCATCAACTGTCTCCTAGGTACACCATTTAGTCTTACGAATTTGCAAATTACTAGTGTCTGCAGTAATTCACAGATTTGCCAATATTAAACTATAAACTTAACAAATAGTATATCTCTTAGTTTGTTTTTCGATCCGTAACTTAAATGGGTATATTGCACATATTTTTTTTGTTTTTACATGCTCCATATTTTATTTTGTATATTTTAGAAGTAATAATAAGAAAGAAGGAAAATATTCTTTATTTGAGCTATTGCTCTCTAAGAGTAATTATAATGAGCAGACAAAGTAGTTGGCATATTTGCCAATGTTACAGAGGAATATAACAGTAAAAATAAATGAACTTGAAATACAATATCCCGATAAATATTATTTTTGTAAAGGTAAACTACTGGTAAAAACATATTTAAAACTAAATTTAACATTAGGAAATACAAAAATTAAGGAAAAATAAAATATAAATTAGAAGAAATACAATTATTTTATATACATAGTAATAAATTAAAGATTGGAAACAAATAATATCACTTTTCTTAAAATTCTTCATATTTTTAATTAATTTAATTCATATTCATTTTATTTCATTATATCTTTGTACATATATACATTTAAACAGGGGTTAGTTAAAACAATTCTGTCATGCTACCATGATTTTGTTCTGATAATTATTATACTATAATTTGATTTTAATTCATCATATTACATAATGTTGGTACCATGAAAGGTTAGAATAAAAACTATAAGATTTAATAGTTTTTTATAAGCTTACTAAAATAAATTTAACAAGATGTACTAATACTCTATATACACAAAATCACTATCACTCATTAATGAAACAAATATATATATATATTTTTCAATTTTTGCTCAACTGTCAAGAAATATGTTCATTTATTAAATTTTTACTTAGCAATCACTTTATTAATACATATAAGTTATTAAAGCAGACATTGTCTATATGTGAGCCATTGAGGGGAAATGTAGTATGTCATTTTCTTTTCATCAAAATTAATTCATAAATAAGAAATATATTTAGTCAATTACTGGACACATTCCAATGCTTTTAAATTTGTGATTACCCACTCAGTGATGTCCGTGGCCCAATGAACCAGAAATTCAACCATCCATCACTTTCATGGTTCACTTTCACTCTTGAAGGAGTGGTCGTCCCCCCTGCAAAATATTTGAACATTAGGTTGCTTAAAAGTGCATTCTAAGGCAGTCTATTAATGAACAAGTTAAACCTTTCAACTAATAAATCAGTTTTAACAATAATTCCTCATAACGCTTCCGAACCCTTCCTGCGCCCCACCTCCAAGGCTCTCGTGGAACACCGATTGGGTTAAAACTAATGTTTTAAATAGTTGGATGTATTTTTACAGAAGAATCGGTTTTCCCTTTCTTTTTAAAACTTTTCTTAAAGTTTTTGTTCTAGATTTGACACACTGTTTTTTCATTCAACATAATGAGAGCTTCATAAATTGAAATTTAACTATGAAAATGTATTTATTGGTAATCTGAAAAATATTGCAAATCTTCTGTGTTTCATTGATAGTTCATCACAAATGATGTTTAGGATTTATTGTTAATAAAAGTAATAATGCTTTTAAAAATTTTATTTGTTACAGTTAGATTACATGGTCAGATTGTGCTGCACATTTTTACATTGCACACATCCATGACAAATTTTTTTTTCTTTTTTTTTTAAATCTGAGACAGTTATTATTATCAAAATATAATACACATGTAATTATGTACAAGGCAAAGTATAAAAGTAATGCAAAAACCTAGGACAGATATGTTTTAATGTTTTTACCCAATTGTGAACATTAATGAATAGTTCTTCTCAACTGATTCCAGACAATATATGTAATTTAAATTACTATATGTGAACCAGTCGAGTTTCATTGTTTTAGTACCTACTATCTCACTAAACGTCTATGTTAGAAACGGTCAATGTTGTCTCTATTATAAATAGTTGAAATTAATTTAATAAGTAGTGGAAAGAAGAATGAACCACAGGTATTATGAGAAATATATACACAAGTTAAAAATATATATTCATATTGTTCCTGTTCGTTCTTCTTCCCTTACACGTTAATGATTCTAGTTTAGTTTTGAAGTAAATAAATAACTTGATGACAATATAGTTTAAAATACTAGTTCTCTTACTGATTATCACAGAAAAAATAAAATAAAATAAAATATCTAACACCAAAAGCTTCAATACATTTTAGGTTGCATTTTCTACATTATACATTCTGAAACTATTATGTTACGCAACACTGAAATATATTTTGAATATTATGAAACGATTAGTCAAAAGTTTGAATGATTATCCTAAAAGGTAATTTACGGTATCTTTATCAGGAAAACTATATATTGATGAAAATATGAAAGTTGAAATTTGGGAGTATTTGTTAAAGTATTATCTTTTCTCACCATTTTTTTTTTCATATAACAAAAAATAAAGCATTATTATCAGTATCACATAGTTTTGACAATTAAAATTAAAGCTTACATTTTTTACAGTGAGCAGACAGATATTCTATTCATAATAAAAAATAAAGCTATTTACTTATGAACTTAATTATATACAGTAATAATAATGAAAGGATAACAATCATTAATTTTATTTGAAATAAATAAATATGGTGTAAAATAAATTTTATATTTATAAGGAAGCAATTGATTTTGTTTGTTGTTCCGAAGTATTCGTATTAGAAAGTAAAATTTTCTTTTACTGAACATTCAAAACTTTCAAACAATAAAAATTTAAATGTCTATAAACATAAAGACTATCTCCAGTCTTGAAATCAGTCAGTGCTTAAAACACTTTGAATGAATGACATGAAATCTACTTTTAACTATTTTTATGTATTTTTTAAAATAATTTTTCTAATTTTTTTTTGTAGATTTTTAATGTTTTTTTTCTAAATATACTATTAACAAGTTATAAGTCATAATTTATGTTTAAAATGTTTTATGCTAATTACAAGTTCATTCAACTACGGAATGGTTGTAAGAGAGGCATTTAAAGAAGTCATAGTTTTTAAATCGATTGTTATTTTTGAGTTAGAAATATGCCACGTCTATTATGCGTTCGAACACAAAAATTTTTATTTTGCATTTTAGAGCTAAGCCCAAGTTCCACAGCGACAGTGATAGTGTAGCTATAGCAACCACTATTATCCTGTAAACAATGATATTTGCTGTTGTAGTTGTCTTACTCTCAAGATTTATTTGATAGTTGCTAGTACTATCAATTATCTGCACATCCATATAATGTCGACACCTTGACAGTGAACCGTCTTATTTTATAAGCTCATAACACCAATCTTATGTATAACTTATAAACTTTAATATTTTATATTTTTATTATCTATAGTGACTTTTTTAAAATTTTATTTATTCATTAGTTTTTATCATTCATTCAATAAGTACTGTTAGCACTTGTTTCAAAAGCAGTGTCATACTTTCTCACTGTTGTGATACGACATATGCGACAGATATTTGTCATGTGGAAATGGGCCTTTACTCGGGGAAAACGACAGTTCAAATGAATCGATATTTCGATCGTTGATCAGCTAAATTATTGGCAGAAGATGGGACTTTTTTAATCTTACCCAAAAAGAGGGGCATATAGGTCACATTGTCTTTGAAATTATGTACAGCTTTATAAAAATATTACCAATAAATATTTGGAATAATCTTCTAAAATAATGGTTAAAAGTTTATTTTATTTTATTTAAATTAAATAAAAGTGAAATAATAAGTCACTTTATCAAAAAATATACTTTATTTTATTTTAGCTAGAAATATTAAACGATTGGCAAGTTTTTATTGTCATAACGAGAGGAAATCAAATTTATAGCCGAATGTTAGACAAAAATCATTTCTAAATAAATGTAATAAATTCAAATCCCATCTAATTTTTCCATGTCTATACTATTTCACAGTGTTTGTTCTCTCTCCTTCTATTTTCAATGTTCTTTGACATTTCAAGTATTTTTTTTTTGTTCTTTTTTTCAGATTTTGTTTTAATTTTTTTTTTTAGAATTTTTTATTTTATGAGTGAAAAGTTAACTTGAATAAACAGCAAAGTTCTACGACAATTTGAATGATATAGAAGGTTTTTGTCATATGACATTATTGCGAACACACAGCACACATGAACAGTTCATCCATGATAGGATTTACTTTAAAATTTTAATTGTCAGTGGTTTTGCCTTATGTCAGGTCGTCATGGTAATTCCAGTTCTAGTTTATTTTTATTTATTTTTTTATGCAGACTTTTTAAGGTTACCGAGTTGTTCGACTAGTGCATCTTCGTTCGGAATGTACGATCTCTTTTGTGGCTGCCTGCTTCCAGACTCTCTCTTTTTCTGAAACAAAATAATAATTATTATTTTAACAATTTAATATTAGCATAAATTACATATAATTAAACCTGATAATTTAGTTCCTAGCATTCATTTCACTAAGATATACATATTTGTACTAATTTATATCAGCCTTTGATAATGTGTAACAGTTATATATAAATTTAATCAATTTTTTGGAGCCTGGCCAACAAAATAAAATTAATGATGATTTTATGTTTTTTTATTAATCTCCAATAAGGAAGCAATTCATCTAATGGTAGAGAGAAATGCTTTATTCAGCCATACCGGGCAAATACATTAGGTTGCTACAATACACAGCATACTAATTAATCCATGATATACATATATACAATACATTTATTTACATGATATACAACAATTTTTTTTCTATCTTTTCCTTTTACAAACAATAATTATCTATACACTAAATACAATATATTTTAATTATTTTTATTTTTCCTATTTAAAAATTGTATTCCATTTAATTGACAATTTTATTTTCCCTATTACACTCCCTCAGACCTCCCCTCTCCAGTGATCCACCACCACGTTTAATCCGTTGAACAAATTAAACAAATTTATCATTTGATAGCAATATAAAATCAAACCAAAAGCACGATAGTCACAGGAGTAGATCAGTTAAAAAAGAAACAATTAAATAAATTGAACAAAAAACTAATATATAGATTTAAAAAACAAAAAGTTTGTTAAAAGAAATAATTAAATGAATAGATATGTTAAAACACAAATTAACAGGTTCAAAAGTTAAAAAAAAATTAATATTATAGTATTTATTTCAAAGTTTTCTTTATATTAATTAATTGATTCCCTAGTTATTAAAGATTAGTAATTGTAATTTTTCTTATATGATTATTATTAATTTATTGTTACTAATACAGCATAGTACTTATACAGTATTAGTATACATAATACATTATATTTTATGTTTAAATGATTGACCGTATATTTCAAATTATGAAGATGATGGTCAGGGATGCTATCAAAAAGAAACAAAAATAGTTAACAAGCGCCATTTTGATTTTTTCCCAAAACCAAATTTAGGCTAACTTGTACCAGCCTATCAAAATTACCCATACACACGCTGGCGCATGCGTGTATTTGCCATTGTTTGGCAAATGTGTAGAGACATCTTAATATCATGATTCCAGGTGTACGTTTTCGCGAAAAAGAGGCCTCGAGTTGCTGGTGGATAACGTTCGAAACGGGTTAGTAATATCTTTTAGTAATAATAATAATAAAGGCCTAACGAACCCGAAGGTTCGATGCCGATACCACTCGCATATATCTTTCAAGTGATGCCCCTCCAAGCCCAATTCCACTAAATCAGTTTTAACGCAATCCTCCCATCTACGTTTCGGTCTACCCCTCAGACGTTTACCCGTTGGTTCAGTGTTTATTAACATTTTAGGAATTACTAAGCCCTACAATCTTACATGCCCATCTTATACGCCGCAATGCTATAATCTGAATTATATTTACCGGGTGTAGAATATCTTTTAGTGCTAATAATAAATTAATTATTGTTATAAACAAATTGGTATAACAAACTATGACACTACGTAGGAGGGGCCCCCCGGGAGCTGTATCGACCGAGGAGCCGCAGTGACGTGAACGGGCCCGCAATGGGGCTCATGAATGGGCTCCGCCCCCCGCTACGTCACCGGGCCTGAATGGTACGATCAATAGTAGGGCCCCCCATTGAGGCCTCCTTCATATCCATTCAATGATCTCCCCCAAAATAGTGTTTGTTTCAACAATCTCTAGTCATTTTGGAGCTTGAATTTCTTTAAAAATATTATGTGTCTTAGTTACAGTTATGTTACTCTAGTTAGATGGTTACCATGGTTACATACAACTCTGTGAATACAATGTTGGGATGTCGAATTTAAATTCTCAACTAACTATTTTATTTGATCACAGCGTATATTATAGTACAAGAATTATTTACCAACATAATTTGAATTATATCATAGTGATGAGTGGAAACGTTTTCTGAATTGTAAGTTTTGAAATTCCCGTTATTCTGCATTATATAATTTATTGTAAGAAGATAGTCCGGATGGCGGTCAATAAAGGTATCAAAATAGTAAAAGAAAACTATATA
>NW_027107479.1:35393-36127 GCF_000696795.3 Halyomorpha halys
TTGAGCTCTGCTCTACCCCTCACACGTGGGGGATAGAGTGGGCTCAGGGATCCTCAGGTTGATTCTGTAAATTATTTTATCATTATGTTATTTTATTTATTTATTTTTCATACAGTATACATAATACATTATATTTTATGTTTGAATGATTGACCGTATATTTCAAATTATGAAGATGATGGTCAGGGATGCTGTAAAAAAGAAACAAAAATAGTTAACAAGCGCCATTTTGATTTTTTCCCAAAACCAAATTTCGGCTAACTTGTACCAGCCTATCCAAATTACCCATACACACGCTGCCGCATGCGTGTATTTGCCATTGTTTGGCAAATGTGTAGAGACATCTTAATATCATGATTCTAGGTGTACGTTTTCGCGAAAAAGAGGCGTCGAGTTGCTGGTGGATAACGTCCGAAATGGGTTAGTAATATCTTTTAGTAATAATAATAATAAAGGCCTAACGAACCCGAAGATACTCCAAGCCCAATTCCACTAAATCAGTTTTAACGCAATCCTCCCATCTACGTTTCGGTCTACCCCTCAGACGTTTACCCGTTTGTTCAGTGTTAATTAACATTTTAGGGATCCGCTCGTTACTAAGTCCTACAATCTTACATGCCCATCTTATACGCCGCAATGCTACAACTTGAATTATATTTACCGGGTGTAGAATATCTTTTAGTGCTAATAATAAATTAATTATTGTTATAAACAAATTGGTATAACAAACTATG
>NW_027107479.1:36642-39107 GCF_000696795.3 Halyomorpha halys
ATTATTATTAATTTATTGTTACTAATACAGCATAGTACTTATACAGTATTAGTATACATAATACATTATATTTTATGTTTAAATGATTGACCGTATATTTCAAATTATGAAGATGATGGTCAGGGATGCTATCAAAAAGAAACAAAAATAGTTAACAAGCGCCATTTTGATTTTTTCCCAAAACCAAATTTAGGCTAACTTGTACCAGCCTATCAAAATTACCCATACACACGCTGGCGCATGCGTGTATTTGCCATTGTTTGGCAAATGTGTAGAGACATCTTAATATCATGATTCCAGGTGTACGTTTTCGCGAAAAAGAGGCCTCGAGTTGCTGGTGGATAACGTTCGAAACGGGTTAGTAATATCTTTTAGTAATAATAATAATAAAGGCCTAACGAACCCGAAGGTTCGATGCCGATACCACTCGCATATATCTTTCAAGTGATGCCCCTCCAAGCCCAATTCCACTAAATCAGTTTTAACGCAATCCTCCCATCTACGTTTCGGTCTACCCCTCAGACGTTTACCCGTTGGTTCAGTGTTTATTAACATTTTAGGAATTACTAAGCCCTACAATCTTACATGCCCATCTTATACGCCGCAATGCTATAATCTGAATTATATTTACCGGGTGTAGAATATCTTTTAGTGCTAATAATAAATTAATTATTGTTATAAACAAATTGGTATAACAAACTATGACACTACGTAGGAGGGGCCCCCCGGGAGCTGTATCGACCGAGGAGCCGCAGTGACGTGAACGGGCCCGCAATGGGGCTCATGAATGGGCTCCGCCCCCCGCTACGTCACCGGGCCTGAATGGTACGATCAATAGTAGGGCCCCCCATTGAGGCCTCCTTCATATCCATTCAATGATCTCCCCCAAAATAGTGTTTGTTTCAACAATCTCTAGTCATTTTGGAGCTTGAATTTCTTTAAAAATATTATGTGTCTTAGTTACAGTTATGTTACTCTAGTTAGATGGTTACCATGGTTACATACAACTCTGTGAATACAATGTTGGGATGTCGAATTTAAATTCTCAACTAACTATTTTATTTGATCACAGCGTATATTATAGTACAAGAATTATTTACCAACATAATTTGAATTATATCATAGTGATGAGTGGAAACGTTTTCTGAATTGTAAGTTTTGAAATTCCCGTTATTCTGCATTATATAATTTATTGTAAGAAGATAGTCCGGATGGCGGTCAATAAAGGTATCAAAATAGTAAAAGAAAACTATATACTGTTAATCAACGTTTCGCCCCACTTTGCAGGGCTTTATTAGGGCTGTTAGATTAAAACAAACAAGACAACTCTCTAGTTGTGACCAGACCTTCCACCAGTTCTATTAACTATACAGAGAGGAGTTATGAACGATTGATCGAAAGGACAAAAAATCCTTCAAATAAATCAATGTGAAAAATTTATAATTTTGAATTTCTTTGAAAAATGAATATGAATTGCTTTTTTCTTTAAAAAAAATTTTTTTGATCTGCTTTACCCACAGCTAGTTTATGTTTTTTAAATAATTTTTTGGAAATATAATATAGCCTAATGGAATAAGTGATATTTTTCTCTTATTCTTCGAAAGAGACTGATCGATATACAGTAACTATGAAAATTGTTTTTTCAGCTACATACCAAAAACGCACAATTCTGTTCATTACTTTTTTTTACTTGAGAATTCGGGTATTTTTTTTTTAACTTCCCATGGTGAAAGGGAACATTTTGAAAAAAAATGCTCGTAAATCGGTCCAGTATTTCAAAAGTTTATTCTGGACATAGATTCGACCATTCTCTTTTTTTATATATAGACTAGCTGACCCAGAAATATATTCGCTATTGTTATATTCGAGAATGTGTATAGATTTAATGAACACAATTGATAATTGTAAACTTTATTATTATAATTAGTAACAAAAATAAATTTTGAATAACAAATCTCACTGTATATCAATATTAGTACTATATATAAAAAAATTCAGACCGACTAACCTTTATAATAACCACTAACTGAATGTTTCTATAATTCGTTGTTAATATAAAATAACTTAATAGAAACAGTAATACTTTATTAACATTCTTCGGAAAGATATAGGACATAAATCGGTCCAGTAATTCAAAAGTTTATTGTGGACAAAGATTCGACCATTTATGTATATATAGAGATGTGATAAGACGGTAACTATGGTAACGTATGATAACGATTAATTTCGCTGTATCAAGGTTAATACTGGTCCTATTTAAGTGATTTTTTTAAATTTTATGATGTAATTTTATTATCTAAGGTATTTTATGTATATGCTAGTTTTTAAATAAAAACTCTCCTTATGTATCAAAATTTTCAAAATATTTTTAAAAAATTGAGACCGACTGACCTGTAAAAATGTGTTTGGTAAAAGATTTTTTAGGAGTGAAACATTGATATTAGTTTTTAG
Organism: Halyomorpha halys; assembly: GCF_000696795.3. Lineage (NCBI taxonomy): Eukaryota > Metazoa > Arthropoda > Insecta > Hemiptera > Pentatomidae > Halyomorpha > Halyomorpha halys. The sequence continues at coordinate 39,094 of NW_027107479.1, forward strand.
CACCTCGAGAAACC
>NW_027107479.1:42393-42944 GCF_000696795.3 Halyomorpha halys
AAATTAACAGGTTCAAAAGTTAAAAAAAAATTAAAATCTAAAAAAAATGCTTAACATATGGCCCGCTTTTTAATTTTACTTCATGTAAAGAGTTTCTTTAAAACTACGGGCGAATAGGTTATGGCAGGAATCACGCAAAGAACAACGAAACTAAGTAGTTTTTTTTTTAGCCATATCTAAACGAGCAGCGAACCAAAGATTAGCAAAAGTGAAACAGTTGAACCACATACCATTACGTACACTATTGCCACAGCCCAGTTCTAATCAATCGGTCTTGATTTACCTAAGTTGATCTTAGGTAACACTTCACTATGGTGGCAATAAGTGAGATATTTCGGAGGTATCTGGCAGCTATCTATAGAGTCCCTAAGGTTCCTGTTCTAAATCTGAACATGTGACTGAGAGTGCGTGAGCGTACACGGCGAGGGGCTGGAGGGGGGGGGGCAGCCGCCTCCCCCCTTAGAAATGAAAAAAAAATATTGTTTTTGTAGCATAAGCGCTCTCTGATTTTATTAGATGAACCATGGAGATAAAAAAAATACAGTTATTTC
>NW_027107479.1:43279-58961 GCF_000696795.3 Halyomorpha halys
ATGCTATTTTTATATTAACAAAAAGCATTTTTGTTTTGACTGCCGTCAAAATAGCCCTGACGAAGCCCTGCAACGTGGGGCGAAACGTTGGCTCATTAAAATAGTATAATTCTACTATTTGAGTTTTTTTTGACCGCACCCGGACCATATTCCTTTCAAAATTAATTTTTCATTTGGAGCTCTATATCTTTAAAACTGCCAACAACACTAGAAAACCTAAGAAAACATCATTTAAAGTTAAATAAATCAGCGAGAATATCAGCCCTAATAGAGCTATTTATGTTTAATAGTTCCCGAGATATAGCTTTTTAAAAAGCAACATTTAAAAAAGTGTACCGAAAAATCAGTAGTTAGTGAATTTATTTTAGGCAGTCTATATCTCAGGGACCATTCGACGTACAGATGTCTACCAGTACTCAAATTAAAGCTAGTTAAAGGTACTATGAAGTAGTTTATCTTCGTAGGAGTAATATTTTTTATGATATTTGACAAAATATTAATGTCTAGTTGTTCTGATAAAATTTTATATTTAACAAGAATATATCTTAGGAACCATTCCAAGTACAGATGTCCGCTAGTACTCAAAATAAAGGTAATTTTACATACTATAAAGTAGTTTATGACATGTATCTTCATAGGGGCAGTAGTTTTTATGATATTCGCATATGAATATAAATTTTTGTCACATGACGTTTTGTCGAAACAATTATAAATCAATTTATTTTAGCAAATATCATGAAAACTACTACTCCTACGAATATAAACTGTATACACTACTTTATAGTATAATTAACTAGCTTTAATTTGAGTGCTAACAGACATCTGTACGTTGAATTGTTTTTGAGATTTTGATTTCTTAAAATAAATTTACCAACTACTGATCTTTCAGTACATTTTTGTATGAAATGTTGTTTTTTTAAAAAGCAAGGTCTTATGTTCTGTCTACAGAGTTGGGCAACTATGAAACTAATAGCTAAAGTTGCCATGGCTACGATATTTATTTATCAATGGTTCATTCATGAATATGGGTCGTATCCATGGCAACTTTAGCTATAGCTAATTTTTACCTATCTCTGTCTGTAATTGGTGATAGTTTTTAGATTGTTGAAGTAAGATGTGCCTTTATTTTGTATGCCTTTTTTAGTTTTGCTTTATTCAATTTAAAAAGACAATAAATCAAAAATGTTTTGTTAAATAAAGATTTAATGTTTTTTTCATTATTATTTATTTATAGGATAAGATGGCCAGAGATAGGCAACCCGAGAACTGTAGTTCTGAAATTACCTGCCTGCACAGACTCGAGCCCTGATGGAAAATTGCAAAGTGGGCCGAAATGTTGGTTCCTGATGAATAGTTTTTTTATATACTGTGTTGAGTACTTTTCTGTTCTCCACTCGGACCATTTTATCCTTTAATTAATTCTACGGGGTCAACTAATATATTTGAGATACAGCCAAAACTCTATTACTCGTACTTGATATTTCGAAGGTATCCTCTAGCGAATTTATGGACGAAATTACCGGGGATTGTTACATATGAGAGATTAAGAAGTAATGGGTTTGGATGGGCAAGGATTTTAGAATGAAAGAGGTTTTGTCTATTTTGGGCTAAATCTGCAACGAAAGAGATGTTGGGATGTTGGGGTCTTTATGTATGAGTTTATTTGTGACGTAATAAGGAGCATCAAGGATTTTGGATTGGGTACAGTATGGATTTAATGGGTTGGTGGAACCCCAAGTTCAATTCCATATTTTCAAATAGGCCTGATCGTAGTGTGCAAGAGTTTTTTGTAGTAAATGGAAAGTTTAGAGCGTTTGTCAAGTAGGTGTTGTAGTAATCGGAATCTACGAGCAGTTTATTGTCGTTTCAGTCTAGTATGGAGAATAAACTTAAAGTAAAATCGATCCCCCTTTGATCTCCGACTTATCGAGTTTTGACTGTTTTATTAGTTCAGACATCTTACCTGCTGTGAGGTCTGGACCTGAAGGAGCTTCTTGATGGCGTCGTAGGCCGAAGGTTGGTGGACCCTCTGGTGGAAGGTGGCTGGTCTGGGCATGACTACCTCATCTTGTCCCTTGTCGGCCCTCTTCTCTGTCCAGGTGTTGTCCGGGAACACGGGTTGTTCCGGCTTATTCTTGTTCTGCTGCCTCTTCGGGCTGTCCTTCACCAAAGATTTGAGCTGAGAGACGTCGTCGTCTTCTTTTACGTTTACAATATCTTTGACGGGTTCGCCGTAGACGTATTGGTCGTAATCGTCCCTCGGGTACCCATAGGCTACGGGAAACCTATTAGCTGCGTCTTTGTACATCTGCGCAAGGATCAGGTTCTGCAAGAAGAAAGCGTTTGCTTTAGCATTGCCATCTTGGTTGTACCAATCCTGGCCGAAACCTTCGGGAACGTCTCCTTTATCTTCTTCGCTATCTTCCGGTATATCCTCATCGTCGTAATAGTAAGGAGCGGTTTCCGGGAAGTAGTAGGGGACCTGGTAGAACCTGTACCTATCGTAAGGGTCCTGGGGGTAGATGTCGACTACTTCGGGGATGTCCTGGGTATAGGGGTCGTAGTAGTACTGCCTTGTCGAGCGGGAGTTGTACATCGGGAAGCTGAGCGGCGAGTAGCTCCTCAACCTCTTGGGGCCGTAGAGCGGGTAGGCTGAGGTGGCTGCCAGGCAGCCGAGGGCGAAGAGCCAGAAGGAAGTCATCATCTGTAACAGAGGAGGGGGAACATTATTCAAAGATAATAGTTTCAGTGAATTTCTAAGCAGTTATAATAAAAATATCCATATAGTCTCACTTTTTTTTCTTCCAACTCCTACGTTTCGGCCATTCTCTATGATCTTATTTGTAATATCCCAGCTAACATTGTTATCTCTTGGTCAAATTTTATCTTAGTCAATAATCTATTATTATCATAATTTGTCTTGTGATCATTAAAATCTATTATAATATACTCAGTGGTAGATTTTAATGGATAGTGAACACCGAACAGAATTATAATAAGTGAAGTTGCCAATATGTTATTGACTAACATAAAATTTGACTGTGGTAGAATAGCCTGCAACAATTTGATAACGATGTTAGCTGCGATATTATAAATAAGATCCTTGAGAGAGGATCCTAAATTATTATTGAATATAAATAATTATTTATATTTTTTTAAGATCACTTCGATGTAAGTACAATGCGAGATACAGAGTTCAAGTTCATTAGAGGTTAGATTTATTCCGAAAGACTACTTAAAGCAACTAAAAACGTAATGATTTTTCCTCTAGCATTATATGGTTGTTTTCGAAAAAAAAATAATGATAATTCTTTTATTGTTACTGTTATGTTTACTTGCTAGAGGAGAGCCCCGATGAAGCTGATCTTAGTTGGGCGAAACGTTGGAGTATAATAAACAGTTTTTGTACTATTTCGAGCTACTATTTTTTGACAACCACCCATTTCTTCTTTAATTAAATACATACGGGCACCTAATAATCTTCCAACATCAAAATATAAGTTTATTTAAAATTTATAATCTACAACTATCTGAATTGTGGACTGGAAATGAAATGTTAATCATGATTGAAGATTAAATTTTTAGTCGTTTGAACTTATTCTTTTTTATATCTTAGACTATAAATTTATTCAGGCTTTATTATCGAAAACAAAAATTTGCCATGATTATTTTTTTAACAGAGAATTTATCCGTCAATCGAAAATGGGATAATTAATACCCAAATCTGTCGTTAGATATATATAGTTTTTAAGATTGTACTGTGATATTGTTTTGTTGATTTGTTTTTTTATTTAGTTATTATCAACATTTTTATATACGAATTATGATAATGTGTGCTTATAATACTCAAAATAGATAACATAGAAAACCAAAAAATTAACTAAATTAAAATAAAACTTTGGATAAATAAGTCTAGCATATGTTTATGTCGAAATGACGTCATTACAAAACAATAATGGTGGCTTGAATTTTTGCACGGAACATTTTTTTTTAATACGTAGTTTGACACTAAATTGAGATTATGTATATAAAATAAGCGTACATTTTCCATTTTTTTTTTCAAACCAAAATTCCGTATTATAATTTATGTTTAAATATTTATTAACATATTAATGTATTTAAATTTCACTCTATTTTCACCACGTAAAAAAAGTATGTTTTTGTTTCCTAGTGTTATTAATTAAGTTCGTTTATTTTCTGTTATATTCCCATTTACTTCTCTGAGAAAAATTGAGTTTATATTTAATCATAATTCATTTAATATTTAATTTGATGATAAGTCGACCATTTATATTCCCTTTTAACCTTAGTTGGTTTCCTTTCCAATTTGAGGTTTCTCTCATGTGTTTGTTTTTGCTCCCGTGGGATATTCTTTTGACCAAAGAGATAAAGCAAGCTCTCCTGTAAACTAGTTGGTCTATTTCGGGATCGGACCGGGAGAGCTCTTCAATATCCAACTCTTTGACGTCAGAGCTGTTTTCCATCGGCTCCCAATTATAAGCCTTGCGTCAGTGTTGCCATGGTGTTCTGTCTCCACCTCCCTATTCCATTCTCTCCTCTTCTTTTTGCTTCTATTCAATTCTATTTCATTTGTAATTCTATCTATTGAATTGGAACAATAACAGATTATGTATAATTTTATATTTAACATAAATAACAAATGTATTTTTTTTTTTATTGATTAATGTATTGTTACAGATACCAGGGTGGCTTTGATTTTGTCCACTGTGGACAAGATGGAAAATTTTTTATATAGTGGAAAAAATCAATAAAGATTAATAATCCGAACAAGAAATATGTAGAAGATAGTATCAGGGCTGTGGTCAAGAAATAGTTGACTATTTTTTTCTTTTCTTTTGCCGCACCCCTGACCTTCTTCATCATTGTTTTGAAAGCTCTCAGCTGGAACAGCCCTGACGAAGCTCTACGGAGTGGGGCGAAACGTCAGCAAATTAATAGTTGTTAACTATTTTTTGTTTTCTTTTGACCGTACCGATTATACTTTGCTTATACTTTGTACAAAGGTTATTTGGATTTTATTTTTATAGGTACAGTAGGTTTTTCTTAAAATAAGCCTAAACTATAACAAAGGGTGTTCCGTTACAACCCATGGAGGATCAAGGTTGCTGTAAGGAAGTACTGTTACTAGTTCAACGGTTGGGTGAGGAGATAATTTGATCAGAATCACGATTTTTTTCCAATTAAGGCTATCCATCTTATGATATTTGCTAAAATAAATTGATTTACAGTTGTTCGGACAATAAGTTTGATTTATGAAAAAAAAAAATTCAGAAACCATTTGACGTACAGATGCCTGCCAGCGCTCAAATTAAAGCTAGTTAAATTTACTATAAAATAGTTAATAATGTTTATCTTTGTAAGACTTGTAGTTTTTATGATATTTGACAAAATAAACTTGCAAAATGTTAATTTCTAGTTGTTCGTATAAAATGTTAGATTTTTGAAAAAATATATCACTAGATCCATAAGACGCACATATGTCTGCCAACACTCAAAACAAAGGAAATTTAACTTACTATAAAGTAGTTTATGACACTTATATTCGTAGGAGAAGCAGTTTTTTTGATATTCACATATGAATATAAATTTGGCAAATAAAAATTTGTCCGAACAACTATAAACCAATTTATATTAGCAAATTTCATGAAAACTATTACTCCTACGAAGATAAACATTATAAACTACTTTATAGCTCATTAAACTAGTTTTAAATTTGAGTGCTAATAGACATCTGTACGTCAAATGGTTTTTGAGATATAGATTTTTCAAAATAAATTCACTGACTACTGATCTTTCAGTGCGTCCCATACAACATTATTATAAAATCTGGCTTTTTAAAAAGCTATATCTCGAGAACTATTTAACGTAAATATCTCTTTTAAGGCTCATATTTTAGCAAATTTTCTCATCTTTAAATGACTTTCTCTTAGGTTTTCTTGTGTTGTTCCTACTTTTTATGATGTAGAGCGCCGAATGAAAAACTAATTTTTTTTTATCGCTTTTAAACAACCGCCATTTTTTATTCCCCCTACCTATGCTAAGCAGACTCATGAATTTTGACTAGTAATTAGTCAATATATACAATACATAGTTTTCATTAAAGTTATCATAAATATGGGTGAGATAACTGCCTTTTTTCTCCTCTTGGGCTCTTATACTAAAAAGAGGGAGTAACCATAATCAAAGGGCAGTAACATCGAAGAGTTAACGAAAAGTAGACAAAAGGATAAACAAAATAGATGAAATACCAGGAAAATATAGAAGTTTATTTCCCAAATATGAGCAAAATTCTCAAGGCTACACCTCTCCCTGGTTAACTGAGTCATACTCTGTAAAAGTATATTGCATTTAGAAATCTACTTATCAGGGTCAACCAATCGATAACAGACAAAAATAAACTCTAAAACTCTTTTATCTTTTATAGCCCTATTTTTTAAATAATGTTTTCATAGATATACACTCATTTTGATTCAAAGGCACTATAGTTGTCCTATAAAAGTGCTATTCCAGAGTTGATTGTATTTTCATACTCCTAGGTGAACATAAAAGTAGTTACAAACAAGATTACGGAACAAAAAAAAAAAAAACTATTACATTTTCAAGGACTTCTCCAATGGGACAGGCGACGCCAAAAGATCTTAAAAACTTCTCATAATACTACCTTCATCAAATATGCATTAGTAGAGGAGATGCTAGGAGCGAGTCTTGATAAATTCTTGCAATTTATTGTAAGTTTTTTATCCTCCCCCTTTTCTAGTTGAAATTTATTAACAAATTTTTTTTTTCAGTAATTTGTTATTAATCCAGAGGGTCTAGTAGTTGGAAAATTGTGGATTTTTACGACCAGGAAATTATGTTGGAAATTCACAATACAAAAATTTCTAAACTTTAAATATCTCGTTTAAACTTTTATTTTAAAAAAAATATATTATTTATTCGGCAATAAGTATTCGTGATAAGCGATCACATTCATACAAAAATTAAAAAATAAATGTAAATAAAAAAAAAAATAAATAAATGAAATGAAAAAAGTTTATTATTCTTGGACTAGGTCTCTTTAAAACAATTAGAAAGGTAATTTTAGTTTTTAAAAAAATATCGGCCAAAGTGTGGCCACACTTCATTATTACTTATATTAAAATGTTACATAAGTAATTTTAGATATAGAAACGAAAAAATCTAAATTAACTGACTAAATACATAAAAAAGAAATTAAAAAGGTAGATACAAATTACTTTTACTATTATGATTATAATATTAGATTTGTGAAGTAAAAGGTAGTAAATAGAAGGGTTTTAAACGAGGGAAGGGTTAGTACATGACGTGTGTTAGACCGAATGGAGTTCCAGTGGTATGCAGCTCGGGTAAAAAAGGATTTATCAAACCCAGTACTTTTGAGTCGGTTAGGTGAAGAGTAGATGTCAGATAAATGGGATCTGGTAGAACGGGATTGGATTGAAAATTTGATTTGCAGGTTTTCTAGGATATAGGAGGGGTGTTGTGTACTAATTACTTGGAATATAAAGGAAGCTAGGAAATACTGGCATCGGAAGGATGGATAGGGCCACTTCAGCTCGGAGTTATACTGAGTTATGTGCGTATCTCTGTTGGATTCAGTATAGTGATAAATAATAATAAAATTTCAATATGTTTATAAACCGAAAGATAAATAAAATGAACATAATCAAACTATGTATATGAAGTAATAAGGAGAAAATAAAATAAGTAAAATTTTGTACTAATATAACAATAAAAAAATTTACACTCTTAGCCTGAGTATCCCTGAGCCCACTCTGTTCCTCTCACTACTTCACTGGTACTGAATCAGTGGAGGCTGAGTAAGTTCTCTAAACAAGCTGTCATTAACTGAAATAGCTGATTTTTTCAATTAAAAGAATGAAATAGTCTTCTTTAAAGATAGCCACTAGTGATCAATCCAAATGGAGCGATGAAGTGGACTGAATGAAATGAAAGAGATTTTGGTGGCCATTTTTTACAGAGAGATGGTGTTTTTATTTACTTAATTGTGCAAAAATTAAAAAAATGCAAAAGAAATATGTTTTAAGTCTCATTTCTATTTGAGGAAAGTATTATACAGTACATTGCACAGGTATACATACATCATTTCCCTGTAATATGTATGTATGTATTAATTTTAATTTTGTTTAAGGAGGGTTTGGGAAGTAAAAATTAAGATAGTATTGAACTGTGCTAAAGGTGAGAAAATGATTCAGTTTAGAATTGTATTACAGGAACGAATGAATGAAAAATAGATAACTTTTGCTCTGGCACATGTACCTAAAGCTCAGTTCACACAAAGACAGTTTTCTGTCGTAGCAGTATTTCCCTTGAAGTTATGCAGTGTGATAGTAGAATTTGGGTTGCTTCAGTAGTTGATATTGTTTAGAAATTATAATTAAACATAGGGACGCCACACGTAAAAAAAGAATTTGCTGAAAAAAAAAAATTGGATTTTTAAAAAAAATCAGGTCCTAATGAGCTCATAATATCGATGGTTTAATATATAATATGAGTGGTGCTAAGTACATTTCCACTAGTTTTACGAAAAATACAGTTAAAGGTTCTCTCTTTGTGGAAAATTACAACTTTTCAATTTTTTTTTTTTTTACTGAAGAGGTTTCGGTATAAATTTTGAATCTGTTGAGTCAAAAAAATGATAGAAAAGTTGTTATTTCTCTAAAAGAGAGAACAGATTTATTATTTGTGAAGTAAGCATCGATATATAAATAAAATATACCTTATTATTTAAATTAATCTGATGGAATAATCGATACATCGATTAAGTAAAGTAGCCGTAATGAAGATAATGCATTAAAAATTAAAGTAATTGCCGGAAATATGTTTCAGATTAATTTAGTCGTTTGTCCTTCCAATAAATATAGGTTAATAGGATTATTTTAGGTTAATATGATTGTAATGTAGGCTACTATTAGTAATAATTGATAATATAATAACGTTATAATTTTGAAAATTGGTTGTTCTATAAGAATTCGCGTTTCGAATTATTATATTAGATTCGAACAGATTAATTTTTAGATAATCTTAATTGGTTCAATCCTTTAAAATAAAGAGATAAGAATTAAAATGAAATCATAATGTGCTTAATTATTTTTTTTTCATTTTACTTTTACTTTCACACATCCATTTATGGAATATACAGTAAGGGAAAATATTGTGATTGTGAACAATTTTTAATTCGAGTTTTCAAGGGAAATACATGGATTTAGGATATCTTCTTAGTAGTAAGGCACTGTGTTACAAATTCCAAGAACTCGGGTTCGGATCCGGCTGTAGTAGATAATTATATCTTTAACCTCATAAAGTGGGTACTCTTAATTGGGGAAAAATCTGGCGTCCGAACATGATTCTGATCAAATCACCTGCTTGGACAACGATTGGTTCTATGTAGTAACAGCACCTCGTTACAAAATACTGCACCACTGATCCGATTTATTGTATAATATATTCATTATTCCTAAAGTAAAATAAATATGAATATAAAGCAACTGTATTAGTAGCGTAAAAAAAAAAAAATATATTTCGACTATTAAACTTAAAGTTTTTTATTTATTTATTCTTTGAAATTTAGAACTGTACCCAGTGGTAGTACTTCAATCATTAATTTAAATTAGAAGATCCCGTGGCCATCTCCTTTTCAGACGCCTGAATCTGAATTTTGTTTTTATATGAACCCCTTTCCGTCATTTCTGACATACGGAGGGAGGGGAGTGCACGCTTAATGAACAGGTTACCACTTCATTCTAAGGTTGGGGGCCAAGTTAACAATTCCTTGGGACTACCGCAGAAATAAAAGTCGACCTCCAGGCCGGATCCGAACCGGCGGCGTAGCAGTTACGAGCCTGTCAAATCACCACCTTGCACACCCGTCGGTTGTAGTTAAGGGAGCAGTACTGCCTTACAAAGTTACAAGCTCCCCTGACATTTTATAGTAGTACAGATTTAAGTTTCTAATCTAATCTGTGTTAATGAAGAAATTTGATCGATTTGAAAATTTTCTGATCGGTTTTGAAACAAGGCCTAAAATTTGTATCTGTTTACCAAATCTAAGTATTTTTCTTTTCTTTTATAAAAACATTTTGATCACCTTTTAAACAATTAACTAATTAGTGAAATTAAAATATATTTTTAATAAATCCAGGTAAAAAGAAATTTTGTATTTAAAGAAGAGGCGAATGAAGTTATTGTAAGCCCGCATGTCACTCAGGTCTTGCGCAATGGTGATTTGTTGAGCCGTTTTGTGGGAATTGTTACATTTATAATTTTTTCAAATTGTTTTTTTATGATTATCATATTATTGCCTCACACTTAACACTAATATTTCTAAAACATACTTTATTTATCATATGATAAATATGATCATCTCATATGATCATATCCCTAAAAAGGTTTCTTCAGTAGAGGCAAAATAATAGCATAACAGTTTACTATTAAAATTTAAAAAATAGATTTATACTTAATAATATAAATATATTATTGTATATTATATATTTTTGTAATAACGGAGTCCTCATCTGTTAAGGTTAGTTTTTATTGATTAAAATTTGGTATGATTTGATAAGAAAATTTTTTTTTTTTAAATCGGTGATGCATTGAAATTATATATACTTTTAAAGTAAATAGAAATTTTATAAAATTTTAATTAGAAACTGTTCTGATATTATTTTGACAATTGTTTTTATTTTAAACATTATTTGACACTGTCAATTGGTCTGTATTGCAAAACGTTTTTAATGTTTTGTGACAAATCAATGATGAGATGTGTTTAAGAAATATTAGTGTTATGTGCAAGGGTATAGTATGTTAGTTATATAAAAACGATTTTTAGGTTGTTTCCTCGATAATGGCTTAAGGGCCGAAACGTTGAAAGATTGGGAGGAAATGGGTCTATTGAAGTTGTGTTATTACTAATACATTGTTTTATAAATATTACATACCGAAAACATAATATGTTAGTGGAACAATTAATAATATATATATTATTATAAAGCAGAATTGTTAAAAAGTGTTAACAGAAAAAAAAAATACTTCTAGCCAAATGACCTGTTCCAGTAAATAATTAAATAAATAAAACATTAAGTATAATCCTAGAAAAATAATATATAGAAACAAATTGAATAATGATAAAGTAAAATACTAACTGCCTAAAAAAAAAGAGAGATAAAACTTAATACAAAAAATCAGTTATATTCGGTAACCAATTATTTAGAAATAATTAAATTAGAGGAAGATAGACCGGGTGGCAAAAAATAAAGGTATCAAAATATTAACAAAAAACTATTTATTTTTAAGCAACGTCTCGCCCCACTTTGCAGGGTTTCATCAGGGCTGATAAGAACGAAGTTCTGATGACATCTGAGTCAGATAGTTGACCTTATTGTGGGAAGTTATTCCGGGGGGAGGGGGGGGCGGTTAAAAATAGTAAAAGAAAACTATTTAATTTTGCCCCACTGTGCAGATCTAAATGAAAATAAGATACAAACAATGTAAGCTGTGACTAGAAAATTAGAATACAAGAATATATAAAGAGAGTAAAAAATGATACAAAAATATTTTTGAAAAAATTAAGTTATGAAAATATAAGTATAAATGAATAGGAAACTAGTTAATAATATATATAACAATTAGTGATAGAATTTTAAACATAGAACTAGAGTAATAAATAGAACAATATTTATTAAAAATATAGAAATAAAACTTGGTCTCTTTCTTATTTTTTCAAAGTTATTTTTGTATGTTAATAATTAAATAATTAAAATTTTTACACTCTTTGTGTATGTATTCTAATTTTCTTTTCAGTCATCTTTTTTCACATTCTTTGTATCTTATTTGCATTTAGACCTGCACAGTGGGGCAAAACATTGGTTAACAATAAATAGTTTTCTTTTACTATTTTGATACCTTTATTGACTGCCACCTAGACTATCTTCTTCCAATAAATAAAATTGAATTTGTTCAAGTTTAAAGTTAAAAAAAAGACTAATTCACACAAAGCCACACAGTATAAAAACGGACAATATAATTTACCATCAACAGTAGGAAAAGAGCTAAGGTGATATTAATCCATTAATACATCTAGCAATGGAAAAACAAATATTTAGTTTATACTTATTCACAGTATAAACAAGATATCTTTACAAAATTTGATGTTAGGAAATTATCAAACAGATCAAAGGCCATTTAAAGCTTAAAAAATATAGACTCAACGTATAAAATTGAAGTATTTATTAATTTTTTTTAAAAATATTTATTTATTGCTATTTACAACTGTACATTATAATACATTTAGTAAATCTGATCTAAGTTGAATTGGAGTGTTACAGGTGTGTAGAGAAACTACCCATTAGTAGCACTCTAATGACATTTTACATTAGCTGGTCTCGTGGCCATCTTCTTTTCAGGCGCCTCGGAGGATTGTCAGGAATGAAAGAGGATGCAAAATTAGAAACTAGCGGGTTTGAGTGGTTAGAGAGGTTATAATGGAAGGAGTGATATCTGGTTCGGGCTAGAACGGTTACATAGGGAACATTAAGGTCTTTATGTATGATTTTATTTGTGACAGAGTAAGGATCATTGAGGATTTTACGAAGGATTGAATACGAGAGGAATTCGAAGGTTTAGTGGAGTCCCAAGCCTCAACTCCATATCTCCAGATTGGCCTTATTACAATTTATTAAATTTAAAACTAAATACATAGTATAATAATGTTATACTATAGACTTCTTTTTATGTTATTGCCAATCTAATAACATAAAAATAATATATAAAAATAATTCTAAACACATTATTATACTATGAATTTAGTTTTAAATTTAATAAATACTTTTAATTTTATACGTTGAATCTATATTTTTCACAGTACTGTATATTAATAAACATACATATTAAGTGTTAAGTTCCCAACTGACGTGAACCTGCTCTGATTCAAGGTCTGAATGTATAGGAACAATGCCATTTCAATTTAAGTTTGATAACTCGCCTAATTCCTCAACCATTGTTAGCCCAGGCCTTGAATATGACTTTGATTAGATGTAAACATGGCCTCATAAACACATATAACCTCAAATATGACAGATATAATTGTATATTGACTTTTAATTTTCTTTATTTAGACAATATATTTTCATTATACATGTAAATAATACAATTTATTAAATTTTTAAATTGTAGTTTATATAAGTTTATATCGAGTGATTAAAACAAAAAGGTTAATGATTATTTTACGGTATTCAACCAAACGGCTACCTTTGTGCGCAGTATATGGAGTCGCCATTTTGGGTTGAGTTTGGTTAATGGCTTTATGTTAGAGGTACACTCATATAAATTTATTTCACTGTGAAACATTTATAATATTAACGTGATTTTTATCTATATGAAAAAATTACTATTTATCTATAATAAAATAAAAATTAATATATTGACATTTTTATCACAATAGAAAACCTTAATTATCATATTAGTTGTATCAACAATTCACATATATTATTTAGGAAATCCTTGGTTTATTAATTTATAATAACAGAAGCATTTATATAGTGGGTTGTAAAATAAGTTCGTAGCGTTTTTCAATATTTCAATATTCTCTCTGTGTTTATAAAATCATGTTTACATATTCTAAAAAAGGATTAGTTAAGATGCTTTTATGCGATTCCTTATCTTTAAGTGGCATTTTGCTTGCTCAAAATGGAAGAGAAAAAAATTTTCGTCGTGATTTTTTATTTCTGAAAAGGAAAATCCGCTGCACTGAAGGTTAACAAAATTTGCAGTGTGTATGGCGAAAATGCCTTAGGAGAAAGCACCGTTCGTAAGTGGTTTGCTCGGTTCAGATTCTTGTCACAGACAACCCTAACTCTATGACACGGGGTATCGCAAAACCGCTTAACATATCTTATTTATAAGATTCTGAAGTTTTTATTTAAATCACCAGTAATAAAAGCTACAAACTTATTTAACAACCCATAACTTGTTTCTTTACTGTCAATGATATATATTTTTTCGGATCTGGAAGATCAGTAAATAAAACAATTATATAGAGGTGACATTTTGAAACATTATTGTTTGCAGAGTCATTCCAATTGTCTATTACAGTTTGTTCTACATTGCTGTGATACAATTAACTCAAACTAACTCAGTTCTGGAACAAATCTTAAGTTAGTTGTGTCACAGCAATGTAGAATACACTGTAATAGACCATTGGAATAACTATGTAAACGCAGCCTCGATAATATAATTGTCTGATTCTTAAGAACCGCAAATATATTTATATATATATTCATATTTTTGATTAAGAGTTCTGTATTTATTTTAGTATTATTAATCTGTTGAAAACCAATTATTATTTATATTTTTACTATATTTAATTACTATTTTATTATTTTTGGTGTATGTGAAATATATATTTTATATTTGAGGTAATTTTTTTATACTATTACTTTGACGAAATAATATGGATTGATTTCGTTGGCATAGTATCTTTAGATCAAACACTCAAAGGCTTCTGTGAAGCACAAATGAATACTTGTTGCAAGCAGAATATCCAAGAGCAAGTGAGATGAAAAAAAATCTAATATTAATTTTCTTCAGGGTGATATACTAACACTGCATTAATTTAATTGTATACTGAACTAAATTTTATTTAGTTAGCTATATATTTAATTTTTATCTAAGAATAAAAAATTTAAATGAAAATATAAATTTGGCACAAAATTTAAGAGATATCGTAGGTTTTAAAAATAAATATTCCTATTGTAATATGACTCAAATTTGAGAGATTATATATATTTTTAAAATTATAAGTTTTATACTATGAAAATATATTATCTAATTTTGCGACCGTTTGACAAAGATTTTTTTTTCAATTCATAGATAATGGATACATTAATAAAAATAATGTGGAAATTTAAAAACCAAACATCATAAGATAATTCTGAAAAAAAAAAGAAATTTGACACAATACTGTTAGATTATACCTATGATAGAGAGATCACTGAGACTCGAGACTAAAGTTAATAATTTGAAAAAACATCTCTTTCTGTTAGTGACAATTATGATTTATATTCGGTTTAATGTCTGAAGGGCATATCTGCAAATTTTGCTATCTTGACCTTTGTTGCATTTTAACGTGGTTTTTATATTTTCTTCGCAATTATAAAAATATCTAACGTAATGTGTGACGTTAATAATTAAAAAGGTAAAATGATCAATTGATTTATCTTGAAGCTTGAAATTAGATACTATCTTATGTATTTGCAACTATGATTCAATCAACATGTTCAAATTACGCCACTTTAGCTTCGTGTAAATTAGAGAAATGAGGAATTTTGAAATAATAATTTACAAAAGTGTTAAAATTGTCACAAAAGTTACTTAGAATTGATATCGAAAGAGAATTAACTATTTGTAATATATATGTAATAAAGCTTCTATATAACTATATATATATATTAAGGTGATATTAATCCATTAATACATCTAGCAATGGAAAAACAAATATTTAGTTTATACTTATTCACAGTATAAACAAGATATAATTGCCGGAAATATGTTTCAGATTAATTTAGTCGTTTGTCCTTCTAATAAATATAGGTTAATAGGATTATTTTAGGTTAATATGATTGTAATG
>NW_027107479.1:59011-67657 GCF_000696795.3 Halyomorpha halys
GAAGATTTTTGTGTCCGTTACAGGGAGTTTCTGTTAAAAACATAAAAATGAAGTAATAAAACTATTTACATATTAAAAAATAGCTATTAAAAAATAAATAAATCTAAGCCTTACTCTAGAGCCATAGTTTTGTTAGATACAGATATATATTTTTTCTGGATTCGTGAGGTTTTAGATTAATATTGTTATGACTTGTGTCCGTTATGGTGGAATGAAAAGTGCTGATGAATATTAAAATAGTTTCCCGTGTCCGGATTAACCCCTCTAATTCGGACGCGGATATGAGTTGTATTAAATATGGAAATTGGTGGCCAAGACCTCCACTAAATAATCCGTTACGATTAGTTTCCATTATACAATAAATAATTAAATTTCAATTTTAATATATTTATTAATTTATTGTTTGAAAATATTTTAAGTTTATATTGTTATTGTGTTTAGTAAGAAAATTTAAAAAAAAAAATAGTTGTTGATGTATCACATTATATTATTTTTATTATATGACGTGAATTAGCCTTTAAGTAAAAGTCTCTCTTTTCTTTTTTTTTTTTTGTGGTTAGTCAATTATTGAGGTTTATAATGGCCTAATGGCCAAAACGTCAGAGAATTAAAATAAACTTTGTTGAGGGTAAAGTGGATCATTTGTATTTGATAATATATTGATGATAAAAATAATATTAAATTTTAATAATATAACCATAATAAGAATATATATAAATATATATTTTTTTTTATGTGGGTCTTGAGGATCACTCAATAATGCAACTATATTCAGTCAACTAATATCTACTATAGACAAATAAATGGACATATATGCGAATAATAATAATTATATAATATAGTACTTATTACTAAAAGTATAGTTAATAATTTAATAAATAAAATAAAAATGTACTATACTGAAATTTGTAAATTTTTCCCACAATTTATTTGTAAATTTTTCAACAAGATTAATCATACATACGAATATTAATTCACTCATATGAAAATAATAAATAAGGAAATCAAACAAATATAGGTTATGAAAAGTGGTTTGTGGACCTTACCAGAGTGGAATTTTCTACCGAAGTGAAATAGTTCTTGTCTCTTGACACTGAGCGTTGTATAAATTATGAACTCAACAAAGTACCCGTAGTATCACTTATGATATAGAATATATAATTCAAATTAAAGAAGAGCTCTAATGAGACGAAACGAGAGGTAAGTGTGTTAATATAATAACTAATTACAAAAATAATAAAAAAATTAACAGCAGTACTGAGGTGCACTCTAATGCTCAAAAAAAGTACAGAATAACAATTTTTTTTTTATAAAACACAATTGCCTAAATATAATTGTATTATTGACTAGTCCTCCAGTCCCACAAAAATATATATCTACAATAGTCAAGACAGAAGTTACCAATATATATACTTCTCTGTAACGAGCACCCACGTAAAGATTATTTTGTCCGTTATATGAAGGTTTCTGTTAATAAGGGGTAAATATAAGAATCTGACAAATAGAAAGAAAAATAATTAATAATTCGATTGTATGCTTTACAAAATTCAAAATGTTATTTTGATATTTTATATCTTCTTATATAATTTAATATAAGTACATAATTATTTTTCTGAAATCGTGAGTTTATAGATTCATATTTTATGGCTTAAGAGGGACTTCCTTTATTGAGGGGCGTCCGTTAAGAGAAGTTTACTATATATATCATATATACACACTGTTTCTTTTTGGTACTGTAATGATTAGTTAAAGTTAATCTAAGACAAACTCTGAAGTGATACACGGGTAGAACTTAGCTAGAGTTAAGACAGATGAGCAGATCAACAGGTGAGAGGAGAGGACTTACCTGTGGCTTGAGCGAGGAAGAGTTGCTGAGTGACGGGGGCCCCGAGAGCAGACTCCTATATATACCCCCGCCGCCCACGGATCCTTCAATGGGCCACGCCCCCGCGGCACCGCCCACATCCTAACATCTCATTGGCTATCCGCCGCCCCCGCTCTTCTAATGAATGAACTCCCCGCCCTTTCCCGCCAAACTGTTCTCTTAGTCCTGGGCTACATCCCCTCATATAAATGTCGCTCTCGTTCGGTGTTTACAGTGCCTAAGGTGTCTGGTGTTGTCCGTTTTTGAGGGGGTTAAGGTACGGCCGTGGTCCTGGAGTCAATAAAATAACCAGAAAAACTCCATATAAATACTTATAAACAAAAACTTCTCTATAACGGACACTCAGTGGGAATATGAATTTGTCCGTTATACAAAGGTTTCTATTAGGGAGGGGCTAATATGAAATATTTAAATGTCGTCACTTTTAGTTCGTTTACCTAGTCAAAAAATATAATTTCATGCAAAAAAAAAATCAAAACTTTAATTTAGGAATAATCGGCGTTTTATAGAATTTATATATATATATGGAATATAAATTACTACTGCTACAAGCCATGAAAAGGGTTAGGGATGCAGCACTTTGTAAGGAAGTACAATAAAAAAAAAACTTTTTCATTTTATCAGGTCTTTAATTAAATTCTAAAATTAAAATTATCAGAACATTAATTAGGAATTTATTAGATATCAAAAAAAATAAAAAAACCTGTACCGCTATAATGCATGAAGGGTTAGGAAGTACTTTTACTAGAACAACGGTTATGCAAGCAGATGATTTGGTCAGAATCACGCTTGGTCTCCAGACTTTTACCTAATTAAGGGTATGATACTTGGAGGTCCAGAATCCATAGGGGTTACTCACGTTTAAAATCGAACAGAAAATAATTATTTGCCACTGCAGGATCAGAACCTGCGTCTGTAGCAGTTAGCAGCACAGTGCCTTATCACTCCATCCGCTCTTATGCATATGTATATATATCGTCTTTTTTTTTTTAAGGTACTAATGTGAACCTGATAGCTGAGCGGGTTGGTTCCTCAGGTCCCAAAATTTATTTCTCGGTGGCCTCAATCTGGAACTTTATAGCTCCTTAAAAGAGGACTTGAGCCAAAAAAGTTCTGATGGGGAATGAAATTCCACACCCAGAGTGAAGAGGATCCGTAATCGAGGGATTCAAATGCATTGCATATGTACCTTGTTGGTCAGGATATTGATAAAATTACTCGTTAACAGGGTTTTCCGTTATATAGGGGTATTTTGAAAAATGTTTTTTTTTTTTTTTTCTTTTTTTAATTATTTATTTATTGTAATTTACAACTGTACAAAATAATACAATAAGTAAATATGTAGTATGTTTCATATACACTTGAAAATCTTGGGAAGGAACCACCCATTGGTGGTACTTCAAACATTAATTTAAACTAGAAGGTCTCGTGGCCATCTTCTTTTCAGACGGGAAAAATGGTTAAAATTGAAAATAGGCGTCTTACTGAAATGCTACTCTTAAAAGATTTACTCATAGTGAGTATCGGTCAATCTCTCATAGAGATCATGACCAATAAATGATGGAAAGAGATCCTTATTAATCGACCACGCCCCAGAAATCCCAGGCGTTATCGTACCTCTTAAAAATTTACTATTAACTAGTAGAGCGGTCTTAAAAAAAATCGAGCAAAATAAAAAAAGTGCCGAAAAAAGAAAATTGGCTTAAAACCGATTAGTAGTAATGGGATTTTTATGTGATAACAAAGTCATAATATTTACTTAAATATGTATTCATTTTTAAATAAAACAGGAAAATATTAATTATTAAGAAAATTTAAAATACAAAAGCTTGAAAATAAAAAACCAATACGGTATACAACTTTTTATACTTTGTCAAGAAAATAAAAAAAAAACCATTTAATCACAATGATTATTTTAATTAACTATTTTTATATCGACCGAATGATATTTTTACCCCCACAGACGTAATAAGTGCATTTAGTACTCGTATTTGGAAGCAATAAAACCTTATATACTTTCCTTATTTTACATTGTTATTTTAGGTTTTTCTAAAATTAAAGTAGGACTATCTGTATTAATATGGAGTATATATTTTGTAATTTTTATCCGTGATCTATTCTTTGTAGGAAGGAAAAACCTATTAAAATACTAAGTTATCCCGCCCAACTTTATTAGACTGCTACAAACACAGCATACTTATTTTAGTCTAATCAGACACTATTTTTAATCTTAAGATAAATAAGCTTAGACAAGTATTCAAAAATAGAACAATGATTATAAACATGATTTTTTTTCTTTTTCTCTTTTTTATGATTTTTTCCTTCCTTTTCTATCCTTTCTCTCTTTTTTTTCTTTTCCTTCCCTTTTTTCCCTTTCATATTTTGACTTCAACCCAATGTGTCTTTAACGGAATAATGGAGAAAATAGTGATAGAGATATGAGAAAATATATGAAAGTTATTTAAGTAAGAGATTTATATTTAAAAAAAATAATCAACGTAATAATCAAAATAACTATGTTAAAATTAATATACAATAAATATTAAAATATTAAAAATATATACAAAGATAATAAAGTAACAAATAAAATAACACATAAGTTATTAGCGTATTAATATATTAAAGATAATAGCGACGGTCCTATATCACTTTTGAAATATTAGCTTAAAACGGGAAGAGTTGACTTTAAGATGGTTTAATCGAGCAATATTTAAAAAGCGCCTGGAATTTAAAAATGGAGTGAAACCCTCCAATCCCGCCCTCCGTGGTAATCTTACTTATCTGACTTTTCAAACAGACAATTATAGCGAGTAGGTTGGTCGATGTACGACATGTCACAATCTCACAAGAGGAGATCATAACACAAAAAAGGCAATCCTTCCCCGCCGGACCCGCCACGCTAAGAACCCCAGGAAGCGAGGGTGCTATATCACTTTTGAAATATTAGCTTAAAATGGGAAGAGGAGACTTTAAGATAGTTAAATCGAGCAATATTTAAAAACCACCTGAAATTGTAAAACGGCGTGAAGGACTTATGCACGTCATTCTTTCTCTGGATGTCTTCATTACTCAATAATTTCCATGCATGTGGTGGTGGATGATTCCCAGGGAGTCAAGTATTATATTTTCTGTCATCCTAGCCACGTCCTGGACATCGACCCCAAGCTCCTCCATGAAGCTCCTAGTTGTGCTGGGTATCGTTCCACGGGCTCCGAACCAGAGGCCTCTCACGTTGAAGTCTCGTTCTCCGAAGCCTTTACGGAACTTCTCCTTAAGGAAATGGGTGCATTTATTGTAGATTTCCTTCTTTTCCCTATCTATCTTATTTGCCTGGTCAAGGTCCTTATTTTCATATCTCACGGTGGGATCCAGAATGATTGCAGACTTCCCCTTCTTAGGATAAGCAACTATATCCGCATATCTTGTGGATCCATCCGTATCAACACAGTAGACCTCGTCGAAGCAGGTAACTCGTACTTCACTCTATGATGTCGGCGTGTTATAAGGAGGGGAAAAAATTGTTTGATAAAAAAAAAAAAATATCAAGTAAAAACGCGAATACGAGATAAAGTAGGCACTTACAAGAATTACAAGTAAGAAACGTAAAAAAAACGGTGATATATCTAAAAATATTGAAAATGAAATGAGAGATGTTGACTAAAATATGCCATAAATGATTAAAAATATCACGACATGCATAATGTAAATTGTAGATGTAGTAAAAAATAACCAGAGAATAATATAGTTCAAATTATTATAGGAAGATAATACGGACGGCGGTCAATAAAGGTGTAAAAATAGTAAAAAATATTAATGTAATAAATTTTTCACCATAGTTTTCAGGGCTAAATAAAAACAAGGTACAAACAATGTAAGATAAGACAAGAAAATTAGATTAAATATACAAAGGGAGTAAAAAATAATACAAAACTATTTTTGAAAAAAGAAAGAAGTTAAAATTAAGTTAAGAAAATATAAATATAGTTGAATAGGAAACTAATTAATAATAATAATAATAATCTATATAATAATAATAAATAATAATAATAATATCTATCTTTATTTATTCTGGGACGAGTCCCTTTAGAATAATACAGATAAATCAACAGCTGAGGAGCCTCAGAGATACTTAAACAAAAAATACAAAGAAATATAAACAGTCATTATAAAAAATAATTATAGGTTACTTTCTCACTTTTATCAGTTGAATAATAAAAACAAAAAAAATGAATAAATAAAAAAGAGAAAAGAAAACGATATAAAAATAATTAATGCTTGAAGAAGTTTATCGGGGGGTGCGGTCAGCAAAGAACAACATAAATAAACAAAACAATATTTATTTATTTTATGCCGACGTTTCGACCTGAGTTTCAGGTCTTCATCAGGGATAGTGGCGTGTAAAGGGGACGGGAAGCAACAATAATTAAGAATGATATAATAGTTAACATACATATTTTCAATTTTATGGGGTCTGAATGAATAAGAAATGATTGAACAGGCGGGATTTAAATGTAGGGAGGTTATTGGAGCGACGTATGTTGGAAGGGATGGATCTATTAATTAATAATAGATATAGCAATAAGTGATAGGATTGTATACATTGAACTTGTAGAATAACACTTAATAGAAATATAGAAATATAAATTTGTCTCTCTTTTTTTTTTTTTCAAAAATACTTTTGTATAATTTTTTACTAATTGTATAATAATTTTTCTCTCATATTTTAGCACACATCTTACATTATTTGTATCTTGTTTTCATTTAGCTCTGACGAAGCCCTGCAAAGTAGGTCGAAACGTTAGTCAACAATAAATAGTTTTTCCTACTATTTTGTATTCTATCCTTTATTTCCATTTCAATTTAAGTTTCATAACTCGCCTAGTTGCTCAACCATTGTTAGCCTAGGCCTTGAATATGATTTTGATCGGATGTAAACATGGCCTTATAAACACATTTACCCTTAAATAACACAGATGTAATGGTGACTTTTAATTTTTTTTATTTAAACAATATATTTTCATTATACATGTAAATAATACAATTTATTAAATTTTTGAGTTGTAGTTTGTGTATACAAATTTATATCAAGTGATTGAAACAAAAGGTTAATAATTATTTTATAGTATTGAACCAAACGGCTACCTTTGTGCATAGTATATGGAGTCGCCATTTTAGGTTGAGTTTGGTTAAGGGTTTTGTGTTTGAGGTACATTCTTATAAATTTATATCATAAACTCTTTAATCACCGTGAAACATATATGGTATTAACAAGATTCTTATCGATGTTAAAAAACTACCAATAATTTATAATAAAATTAAAATAACATATTGAAATCTTCCACACAATAAAAACCCTATTTTATCATATTGGTTTAGTTGTATCAACAACTCGCATATATTATTTAGGAATTCCTTGGTATAATAATTAATAATAATAGAAGCACATATATATGTATTTTCACTGTTAATAATATATATTTTTTATATTGAGGTTACCTTTCTCAACTTTATAGTTTCCATAATTATGCCAATCGTCTACTACAATATGTTCTCTATATTTTCATTATATTTGGAAATAATATTAATTATTCTACTATTTTGTACCTTTATTTATTTTTGCCAACTGGACTATCTTCCTACAATCTACTTCCTACGGTCAACTATCTTCTTCCAATATGATATAAATCATTATTCAATGGTTAATTATTTATTATATCAATTAATAACAAATAATAAAACATATGGTGTGTTCACCTACAGGGTTTTCTTAATAGGTTTGAGTGCTTATTATATTATTTTTTTAAATTAAAATGTTTGTCGTACTTTCACTAATCAATATTAGATCAATATCTAATTAAAAATTTAGTTGACATTTTAATTATTTAAATTTTTGCTAACATGCTCCTAAAATTTTCTATGAGGTTTATAATTAAGGATGTAATCCAAAAAATAATAAAAAAATTGAACTGGTTTCCATGAGACCTGGTTCGAATGAATGCATTTAAAAATATGGTTATACTTTTTAAATTTTTTCCGTATTGTTGCTTATAATAGCCCAATTTTGGGGGGTTTTAGGTGATTTAATTAATTTTCGTATAGAATATTATCTTCTATCTATCGAGGACACAGGTACGAACTTCAAGTTTTTGAATTTTAAGTATTTTTTTTTAAGTTATGCTAACACATAAAACATAATTAACAACACTAAATACTAATAGCCCAAGAGGAGAAAAAAGGCAGTTATCTCACCCCAATTTTTCATTATTCTAATGAAAACTATGTATAATTACTAGTCAAAATTGATGAGTCTGCTAAGTATAGGTAGGGGGAATAAAAAATGGCGGCTGTTTGAAAGCGATAAAAAAACTAATTTTTCATTCGGAGCTCTATATCTCAAAAAGTAGGAACAACACAAGAAAACCTGAGAGAATGACATTTAAAGAAGAATAAATTTGCTAAAATATGAGCCCTAATAGAGTTATTTACGTTAAACAGTTTTCGAGATATAGCTTTTTAAAAAGCAATATTTCATAAAAATGTTGTACGGGACGTACTAAAAGATCAGTAGTTAGTGAATTTATTTTGAAAAACTTATATCTCAAAAACTATTTGGCGTACAGAAGTACTAATCCTACGAAGGCAAAGGTAATAAACTTCTTTATATTCCATTAAACTAGCTTTAATTTGAGTGCTAATAGACATCTGTACGTCACATAGTTCCTGAGATATAGATTTCTCAAAATAAATTAACTAACTAGTAA
>NW_027107479.1:69067-81832 GCF_000696795.3 Halyomorpha halys
TTTTTGTGATATTCTTGTAATATTTTATTTTACAAATGATCATCATATAAAATTTTATATTTATTTTAATTTTTAATATTTAAAAAAAAAAGGTTTAGTTAAATTCAAAAACTGTTCTATTTTATAATAATCCTATTATTTGAAAAATGGGGGTTGGACGGCTGTTACGGGCAGGGCGTACCCTTCTTGTATAATTTTTTTTAATTATTTAAATAAAATCAATTGTATCCAAATAAAAATCTCAAAACATTCTTTATTTTCTCAAAAGTCTTAAGTTTCGGCCAATTCGGCATCCTTAAGGATGTGACAATCTATCACAACAGTAACAGCTTATATTATAAACTGATTTTTAACAGTTTCAGAAATTTAAAATATTATTAATAAATAACATACATTAAAAACCAATTTACACACACATAAATTATTAAAAAAAATTTCTGTCGGCTATTCTGGTCATTAGTTTCAGTAAAACTACCTTATGAGATAATAAAACATCATATTATCTTTTAATAAGCTATCCTTAGTTCAAGTCTAATTAACTATTATGTCACTCTTTGATTAATATTAAACTTTTAATTATAGTCAATTAAACTCTATTGCTATCAACACCTTGCTTTAACAACAATATATATCAATAAAAGGTCCCATAAAATATATAAGTCAATAAAATTGATATAGAAATATCAATAAAATGTCATTTATTTTCTTATAACTCCTACGTTTCGGCCATTCTCAAATATATCTTATTTAAAATATTACAGCTAACAGCGTCGTTAAAAAGTTGCTGTATATTCTGCCTTTGTCAAAAAGTATCTTAGTCAATGAACCTATTTTTATCCAATATTTCACTAATTATAATTCCATTTAATATAAACTATTTATTACTATCTAATAAATTACTTTATCCAGCAATACATTAATGTGAATATTATATTATAGTATTACCTTTTAATGACATTGTCAGCTGTGATATTATAAATAAGAAAGATATCTTTGAGAATGGCCGGAAAGGCCGAAACGTAGGAGTTATTTGAAAATAAACATGTTTAGACTATATGGATATTTTTATTATAATTGATAAATTTAAAAAATGGTTTTTATCTTCGTAGAAGAAATAATTATATATTTTTTTATGAAAAGATTTTATCATTATGTTAATTTGTTTTATAAATACGGTGTTCTATAAAGACTTTATCAACAAAAGGTGGTATTTTATTGAATGATATGTATATATTTTTTTTGTAGTATTTCTTGTGGTATTTGTTATATTTATATTATAAAGCTTACTAAATTTTATAACATTTGGGACGTAATAATATAAGACGAAATAGTATAAGAAGTTGGTCTTGATGAAATAACCTTTCATTGATATATCCAATAAAATCTTTCATTGCCTGAATAGATAAATAAATTTACTTATTTATTAATAAATTAATAATATTAAAAAAACAAATCATACTTTCCAAAGCTCTAATAGCTTTACTTATAAAATATATTGAATACCGAACTATAAGCTTTGAAAACATACTTAAATAATTAATAAAAAATCGGATAAAAATAGTCAAATTTCCTGCCTTAGAAATAAAAATCACTTGTAATTATTATAAAAATGATATTATTAATAAATAATAAAATATTTCTTATAGAAATTCATTTGTGGCAACAATCCTATACTAAGCCCGCACGCCTCATAGGTCTTGCGGCATCGGTAGTTTAACTTGCCGTTTTAATGACAACTGTTCATAATTTTAAAAGAAAAACTCAAATAGTCGTAAAACTATTTATTGGGAACCCAACCTTGCATCAGGGCTAAAAGCAAATACAAACACTTAAATGATGTAAACATAAATGAACAAAGTAAATGAAAAATTAAAAAGATGTTCTGTGAAACGTAAAAGGAAAAAAAAGTGTGATATTGTTCTCAATCACTTCTTGATTTCATTAGTCATAACTCTAAGTAAATTACCCAGAATTTCGAACATTGAAAAACTTTTGAATATTGACTAGAATGAAGTTAATATTATTTTCATTGAATTAATGTTTGTTTTTTTTGTATTTATTTATTCAATGTAATTTACATCTGTACAAAATAATAAATGCAATAATTAAACCTGTGGAATGTTTCATTTACACTTGAAAATCTTGGCAAGGAACCACCTACTGGTGGTACTTCAAGCATTAAATAAGAAGGTTTAGGATGGTTAAAAAGTTTGGAATGAAAAGACAAATATCTGTTTTGGGCCAAATCTGAAACGAATGGGATGTTAAGGTCTTTGTGGATGAGTTTATTTGTAACGTAATAAGGAGCATCCAGGATGTTACATAGCATTTTGGATTGTAAGGATGCAGGAGGAATTTGATGGTTTGGTAGAGCTCCAGAGCTCAATTCCATATGTCAAAATTTGTCAGATTATAATAGTCTATAATATTTTTTTGTTGTGAATAGGAAGTTTAGAGCGTTTGTCAAGTTGGTGTTGTAGCAATTGAAATCTACGAGCAGTTTCTTGTCGTTTCAGTCTTGTATGTGGATTCCAAGAAAGTCTCTTGTCAAGATGGAGTCCTAAGTATCGAATC
This sequence comes from Halyomorpha halys, assembly GCF_000696795.3. NCBI lineage: Eukaryota > Metazoa > Arthropoda > Insecta > Hemiptera > Pentatomidae > Halyomorpha > Halyomorpha halys. Next base: position 71,642 of record NW_027107479.1, read on the forward strand.
TGTTCAACAGCCGTTAGTGGAGTATTTAGAAAGGATACTGTAGGACAGGAGGGTAGAAGTTTACGACGGAGAGAATCAATGTTAATATCTTATAACTATTGTTGGACACATAGCCTGGTTGTTATAGGGACTCCCTTGTACTATTTCCACATTATCTTGGATTTCACTGATGTATATTTCGGGCGTGTAAACACTGTGTATGTTGGTTGATCAATGAGGGATAGAATAAAAAATTAAAATAAAACTATAAATCCATTGGACAATAAACAAAAGAAGTTCTAAGGTAAACAAAGAATAATTAATAAAAAAAGGTAATAATAAGATGAAAATTATAAATCGTTAATAGAACAAAACACATGAAATACTTCCTTAGAAGATTAATTGAAATAAATAAAAAAACATACAATAAAATGGAATACAAAACTCTATAAAATAAAAACCTAACCTAAAGAGCTCTTGAAAGATAGACATTAATGAATTAAAATCGTTAGGCTAAATCAAGCTAAATTACAAGTTAGTTGATGAAATAAATTAATAAAATTTTATGGCTATTATTAGATAGAGAGATAGTTTATTGGCTAATATATAGATCTTTTAGCCATGGAGTTTGGCCAATTTGGTGTTAGCAGTTGTTGTTAGTATTGCTGTAATGACAATGAAAGCATCAATCTAAATACGGATACATATGTAAATTCCTATTGCTTACTGTAACAGCTTAATACAATTTAATAATACAACTAATTAAAATACATTGGTTTTTCTTAAAAGAACAAAACAAAGTCTATAAATAATATTACTAAAGTTTTTTTTTCTTTTGCTGATTTAATAAACATGTTTTTTTTAGAAATTGTAATCTAGTCTATTGAAAATTACTATAATTAGATACTGTCGGAATAATTTTTTTTACTATAAATTATATTAGTAAAGTCTTTTGTTTTGCAGATTTTAAATACATTGATTTTTAAAAAATTATAATTTTAAGTATTGAAAGTTGTTAGAGTTAGATATCGCCATAATAAGATAAGAACGTTATTTTTTCTAGAAAAACCAAGCAAAATTCATAAATTAAATTAATACTTTTTTTTGCTGATTTAAAAAAGATAGATTTAAAAAAATGTACTGTAGGGTATTGAATATTGTAAGAAGTAGATATCGCGATAAACTATATATATTTTTTTCATAAACATGGATTTTCTAAAAATTGTAATGTAGTGTATTAAAATTGTTGTTTTTTTTTTTTTTGTATTGGAAATTACTAGAATTAGATACTGTAAGAATAATTTTTTTTACTATAAATTATATAATTAAAGCCTATTGTTTTTCTGATTTAATAAACATGGATTTTTAAAATTTTTAGTAATGTAGCATATTGAAAATCCTATTATTATAGATATGGAACAAAGGAATAATACAATGTAAATATAACAGACCTGAAATACTTGTTATGCAGAGGTGACTGTAGGTTGATTATCTGATTAATTAGCAGCTGGGTGCACTTGATGATGTTGATGAAGACGGTACAAAGATGTAGATTTGATAAAGGTAAAGATGAAAACTGAGTAACATTATTCACTGTGCACAGGTAGATAATTGTCAAGGTTAAGAGTCAATTGTCTTCTCTCTCAGTAATCCAAATAGTACAAGAGCCGGGAAGAAAAAAAGGCAAATATCTCACCCCAATTTTTGATTACATCAATAAAAACTATGTATAATTACTAGTCAAAATTGATGAGTCTACCAAGTATAGGTAGGGGGATTCAAAAATGGCTTAATCTTATCTTATATCTTAAAAACTACCAAGAACACTAGAAAATCTAAGAGAACATTATTTAAACAAGAGTAAATTTGCTGAAATATTAGCCCTAAAAGAGCTATTTACGTTCAATAGTTCTTGAGATATAGGTTTTTAAAAAGCAAAATTTCTTAAAAATCTACTGAAAGATTTGTAGTTAGTTAATTTATTTTGAGAAATCTATATCTCAAAAACCATTCGACGTACAGACGTCTATTAGCACTCAAATTAAAACTAGTTTAATGGACTATAAAGAAGTTTATGACCTTTACCTTCGTAGGAATAGTAGTTTTCATGATATTTGCTAAAATAAATTGATTTATAGTTTTTCGGACAATAAGTTTTATTTATCAAAAACTTTACTTCAGAAATCATTGGACGTACTGATGTCTGCCAGCACTCAAATTAAAACTAGTTAAATATACTACAAAATAATTAATTGTTTATCTTTGTAGGAGTAGTAGTTTTTATGATATTTGACAAAATAAACTCATGTCTGCCAACACTCAAAATAAAGGAAATTTAACTTACTATAAAGTAGTTTATGACACTTATCTTCGTAGGGATAGTAGTTTTTATGATATTCACATATGAATATAAATTTGCCAAATGAAAATTTTTCCGAACAACTATAGATCAATTTATTTTAGAAAATTTCATGTAAATTAGTACTCCTACGAAAATAAACATCATAAACTACTTTATAGCTCATTAAACTAGCTTTAATTTGAGTGTTAATAGACATCTGTACGTAAAATGGCTTTTGAGATATAGATTTTTCAAAATAAATTCACTAACTACTGATCTTTTAGTAGGTCCCCATACAATATTTTTATGAAATGTAGCTTTTTAAAAAGCTATATCTCAAAAACTATTTAACGTAAATAACTCTATTAGGGCTCATATTTTAGCAAGTTTACTCTTCTTTAAATGACGTTCTCTTAGGTTTTCTTGTGTTGTTCTTACTTTTTGAGATATACAGCTCCGAATGAAAAATTAGTTTTTTTAATCGCTTTGAAACAGCCGCTATTTTTTATTCCCCCTACCTATACTTGGCAGACTCATTAATTTTGACTGTTAATGATACATAGTTTTCATTAAAGTAATAAAAAATTGGGGTGAAATAACTGCCTTTTTCTTTTCTTGGCCTCTTATACAAAATGAGGTTGCAAGAGCAGTAGATAGCAATCACCTCTTCTTACAGAAACTTGTTTAACACTAATACCGAGGTTATACAACATTTATAAGAAATAAATTGTGCTTAATTTAAGGTTATAAGGAGTAAAGCTAATGGTGAAATAAAAGTAATTAAAGAGAGGAAAGTGAATTTGGAATTTATTTAATAAATTTGTCAAATTAAAGTAATGGATCAAAAGTGGCCTGAACAACAGTATTATTAAGTTAAATTATAAAAATATCTTTTTTCCTTAACACCGTTTTTTTAGGCTTCGAAAATTCTCAAAACTAATACTTTTCATTTTATAATATATGATTAAAAAAAAAAAAAAATGTTTTATGTCATTTTTAAAAATTATTAAAAGTAGTAGAAATTATGCATATAATTATAAAATTTAATATTAGGTGTCTTGTGTACATTCAAAAGATTTTTTTTTCCACTGCATCACAGCCAGTGATTCAGGACTGACCCCAAGTGATGATAAGGACTGACCCCAAATTTATCAGAAGCTCTCACAGATGAGGAAGCTAAAATTACATTAGTGTTTGAATTTTTATAAGCACATCGCATTCTTTATAAATTATAACTCCTCTTCGATTTTTATTTATTTTTATTTTTTTTATTTTTATAACTTTTTTTTTTACTTTTATCATGCCTGAGGCGTTGATGACCAGAGGATTTTACGCCTTTAAGCAACAATCAACAACAACAACAACATCCAGTAATTCATTTTGAGGATAATCTCAGGGGATTGAAGAGTGACACGATTCAGACCGAAAAAGTAATGAATTAAAAAAAAAAAGTGGAGGGGAGTTACTTTAACAGTATCTCGCCAATAATTGATACAGATGATCGTAATACCAAAGAATTTTAAAAAAAAAAATTATTTATTGCTATTTACAACGGTACATTAGGGGTATTCATGATGTTGTGTTAAATGTTATATGTTTTACCATGTTAAACTATTTGAAGTCATGTTAAACGTTAAATGCATAAGAGTCCCTAGCGGATTTTCTCAGCAACTTGTTGTATAAGCTTTTATGTTTATAACCTTCCTTCCAGACCCTTATATTATTGTTTACTTCAGTTTTGATTTAAGTAATTAATTAAAACATGCCTAGAATGAGTGAAAAGTGGAATTTGTGTGAAAGTTTAGCTTATGAGTGTCTTATTGATCTTCAAACTAGTGAAGAAGAGAATGAAGATGAGCTAATTGACAACTGTATTGAAAGTCACAACAACTAATATGGCGGCGATCTCAACTGGTCTATTGTGTGACGTCATTCTCGATTTAACTGACCAAGTAACAGACTCTCAGCCATGTTAAATGTTATTTCGTTTTACCACGGCAAAAGAAGGCAATTTTTTTCGATTTAACACGAGTTTTTCCATTTAACACGCTTTAACATAGATCATGAATACCCCTATTATAATACATTTAGTAAATCTGATCTAAGTTAAATTGGAGTGTTACAGGCGTGTAGAGAAACTACCCATTGGTAGCACTCTAATGATATTTTACATTAGCTGGTCTCGGGGCCATCTTCTTTTCAGGAACCTCGGAGGATTCTCAGGAATGGAAGAGGATGCAAGATTAGAAACTAGGGGGTAATACCAAATAATAAGAAAGAAAAATACAAAATCGTTTATAATATGTTTATTAATTACTTGAGTTAGTTATAGTAATTATATGTTATATTAACATTTATGTCAATTATTGTGTCATTTTACATGAAACTCTAATTTTTAATGTTTCAGAAATTCAAAGTGAGATCAGTGGACTTTTGTTCTTTACTGATTATTAACCCTCTCTTGTTTAATAATATTTACTATCATTCAAATTTATTGCACAACTAATCACGCATGATTATTTATATACACTTTAATCTTCCAATTTATTACCATAAATATAAACATAACATTATATTATCATAAATATGTATGTAAAATTATATTATGATACAAATAAAATTTATGAGTAAGAATAAAAAAAAAAACTCATTTGTTGATATATTTGTTACTATCCTTATAAATATCTAGTATTTCACTGTGATAAAATAATTATTCATAATTATGAAAAAGTTATAAAAAGGCTTTTTGAGAATGTGTGATTTACTAACTAAGAAAATTTATTTTCTATGTGACTTCTTGAATGTTAAGTTACCATAATAAATATATTAATATTGTTTTGTTTTTTTATTTCTGAAATCTCCTTCCTTCAAAAGCAAGATTTAAAGGATAATGATTATTATACCTTATGATAATCAGACCAATTTGGACATATGGAATTGAGCTCTGGGGCTATACCAAACCGTCAAATTCCTCCCGCATCCAATCCTTACAATCCAAAATCCTACGTAAAATCATTGAAGCTGCTTATTACGTTACAAATAAATTCATCCACCTGACCTTAACATCCCATTCGTTGCAGATTTGGCCCAAAACAGATATGACTCTTATCATTCCAAACTCCTTATCTATCCTAATCCATTAGTTCGTAATCTCTCATCCTTAACAGTCCCTGATAATCCTCCGAGGCGTCTGAAAAGAAGATGGCCACGGGACCTTCTTATTTAAATTAATGCTTGAAGTACCACCAATGGGTGGTTCCTAGTCAAGATTTTGAAGTGTAAATGAAACATTCCACATATTTACTTATTTTAATTATTATTTCGTACAATTTTAAATTAAATTAAATAAATAAAAAAAGGATAATGTAGCATGATTAATTGTTTAATTAATATCTCAAAGAATGAATCAGTTACTATATAAAAAGGGAACAACACGTGAATTTTATATAACTATATAGTAGGTCAGTGGTTAAATAACGACGAATGAACGGGACACATGCTACAACCAAATTTGAATAAAAAAAAAATATTGGTTACCGGTCATTGGCAGGAATAATTTATTTCTCCATTTTACCTAGAGATAGAAACGTCACATCCACAGCCTACTATAGTGACCATGTGCATAGGTACAGGGGTGGGGTACAGATTTGTGGGAGCCAAGGACAAAAAAAAAAAAAAAAAAAAAAAAAAAAAAATTGAATTTAATTGAAAGTTGATTTCTTTCTGGATGTATTCTATAATTAGTAAAGTAATATTGTTATATTGACATCTTCACGGATCACAAATACACAACACCTTTAAAGGTTGGATACACGTCGATTCTTTGGTAAAAGAAGGTAATGAAAGAAAAAAAAAAACCTTTATTATTCTGGGACTAGGTACATTTAGAACGATTGCAAAGGCAATTTTAATTTTATAATAACATTTATTGGCCATAAAACAGTGTGGCCACACTTAATTATAACTTATTCACAGAGAAAAAATAGATTAATTATCAAAAATAACAGACTAAATAAACATGTCTGTACTATTATAATAATGGATCATATTCGTGAAGCAAAAGGTTGTTAAATATAAGAGATTTAAACGAAAGGGTTGGTACATGACGTATGCTAGAGGGAATGGAGTTCCAGTGATATGCAGGTCGGGTAAAAAACGATTTATCAAACACAGCAGTTCGGTGAGGTAGAGGGTAGATGTCAGATAAACGGGACCTTGTAGTACGGGGTTGGATTGAGAATTTGAATTGCAGGTTTTCTAGGACACAGGAGGGACATAGAAGGTAAGATTCAATGAGCGCGATTATTCATCAAAATAATGGAGATATGAATAAAAAAAAAACCTTTTCTATATTCCTATTTTCTTATTATAATTTACAGTTTGCCATTTTAATAATCTCAGAATGTTTGTTGAAAATAAATTAATGCACCATCGTGGATGAAGTGGTTAATATTTTTGCCAGCAATCCCGTATTTATTGTTTGTAAAACAATTAAGTTTATGCTTAATTTACAGTAATTTATTATGATTATAGATAATAAAAATTTAATAAGTGGTGAATGAATTTTATGATGTAGCAATAAAATGTTGGGGGTATTTCTCGCAATGCGAAATTAAATTTATTTATTTTACTCAATGTTTTCTAATATATATATATATATATATATATATATATATATATATATATATATCTATATATATATATATATATATACACACACACACACCCATGGCAGTAATATTGATATAATGTCTCAAAACTTATCAAATAATAACCTTTATTGGTAAATCGGAAGGAACCTATACTCCAGACGCCAGACTTCATGTTTCACGACAAGCAGTGAAGAGACTAAACGAGCTGTTTTACGAAGGCCTTATATAAGGTCTTACGAAGCCTTCCATACCCACCTTATTCACCCGACTTATCTCCAAAAGATTTCCATCTATTCAGAAATTTGGACATCTTCCTTAAAGATAAATTTTTCGAACATGATTCTCGGATAAAAAACGCATTTTCTCACAAAAAATAGCCAATTGCATCGAGAATCACAAATGGAGTCAATAGAACATTGCATCAAAAAAAGGTTCACGAAGTTCCACTCCAAATCTTCGACAGGAACAGTGACCTAAAACTTGGGAAACCCAACCTCTACCCGAAGTTTTTGAAATTTTAAATATTTCACATTATCTTTATACATTCCTTGTTCTGGGAAAACAGGTACTATTAGCTCTCAAAACAGCATATTATTGATACAGAAATACGCCGGTGTAAAGTGGCCACGGGGTAAAGCGCGTGGTTACTAACTCCAAGAACTCGAGTTCGAATCAGGCTAGGCAGAAAATTGTTTTCTGTTACCCTGTAGCCGTGAGGCAACTCCTGTGAGTTCTTGGAGCCCTCTTGGGGTCCACCCAGCCTCTTAAATTGGGTATCGTTAATTGGGTAAAAATCTGGTGGTTATGCGTGATTCTGACCAAATCACCTCCTTACACAACCGTTGGTCTAGTAACAGTACTTCTTTACAAAGTACTGAACCTCTGACCCTTCATAGGTTATAGCGGTAAACATTTTAATTTTTTTTTATATACGTAATATAAATGATGAGGAAGCTATCCAGAACTTGGGGGAAAACAAAGTTTTTATGAAAATTGTCTCTATTAAAACAGCTAATTATGGTGATGAATGAAATCCTATGAATTAAAAATTAAAGATTCCTAATAAAACTATTTGCCATAAAATAGTTTGATTATAAAATTACTCATTTTTGTTAGAATTTTAACTTCTAGATCTACTTTATGGTAAAATATATTAAAATCATCACTCAGTTTTTTATATTATAAACACTCTCACTTATAAAGGGGCCTCTACATGTTGGCAAAGCCAAGGCGAACTCAGACATGCGCGAGAATGTGGATGGGTGGCTTGTACGAGTTGGCCTAAGCTCGTTGCCGATCCGTCGAGAGTCGGTTTTTGGCCACAGATCAAAGGGGTTCGTGAGAGCGCTAGTGTAGCATCTCCACCATTGTTCTTTGTCTAGTTGCAACTGAGAGCTATTAGGAGGTTGTAGTTAATTTTTATAATAAGTTTTATATTTAATCTTATTTATTTATGTTTAATTTCCTTTAATTTTCTTTGTTTTTTGTAATAAAAATAATATAATCCCTGTGCAATGGCTGAAACCACTAGTACGTCCGCCATGCTTGCCTCTCTGAATAACACACTCTTTGTTTACCGAGCATTTGTACAAGCCTCCGATTCGTGGCGAGCGGCCGACATGTGGATCCGCCTTAAAGATTGTATAAACGTAGTTCAATTGAGACATTGATGATCTATGAAATGTAAAAAGTTTTGATGGTTGACAGTTTTTTGCCGTTATTTTATTATTATTTTTATTCATTACTTTATTAGAGTTTTTAAACGTCCAAAATAAAAACTATACAAACCAAACACGAACTACAAGCAACTAACCTATTACAATAAACTAACCTATACAAAATGGCGTGGATCTTAGCTGATCTGTTGCGTGACGTCATTTTCCAGACCTATTAACAGACTCACAACTATTTTAAATGTAATATAGTTTTAAGATGCTAAAAGAAGGAAATATTTCTCCATTTAACATGCTTTAACGTGTTAAACTAATGATCATCAATAACCATAGTATCTGAGATTGTTTGAAACAGGGAAGAAAAATATTAATCAAAATTACATTCGTTCTCTATTTTAATAAAATTAATATTTAATCTTATAAATTATAATATAAAATTAGTGAGTTAGATATTCACGTTATTTTCCTGATATAATATTGTAATATCTAGAAAATATATTATTTATATCTATTATAGTTTTACTACAACATTTACTGTTATTATTCTATTATTATCATTTATAGTATACATATTTAGTATAATTAGAAGTAAGGACAATAACTTACCAGTTGGAAGCCATCAGTACGACCACTTGTTTGATCCATTCAGCAATTCCACAGTCAACAGATGTTCGACACTTGTTGGAGGTTAACATTGTGTCTTCACGGAAAGAATATATTTATTTAATACCAGATCAGCGAGGTAGGCCTTACTTGGTAGATAAAACAGTTACTTTTTTAATAATTGATTATAGGGGGGGATTGTCTCGTACAAAAGACACCCCTAACTATATACAACGTTTTAATTAGTTTAGATAAAAATAATGCTTCTTAATAAAAGAGAAAAGTAAAATTAATAACAAAAATAACGACATACGTAGACCTAACAAAACAAACAATTGCCATCTAATGGCCAAAAAAAAAAGACAAGTTAATTTGAAAAAAAAGAAGAAGAAAAAAAATAGAAGTAATGTAAATAGTAGAATTTATAAATATAGAACTAATAACAGGATATCCTTCAGCAGCCTGGGCTTCAGTCTTCTGGTTGAGGTTGGGTTTCACAAGTTGTAGGTCACTGCTCCTTTAACTGTAGGTAACTGGGAGTGAAACTTCATGAACCGTTTCTCGTTGTAATCCATAATCGACTCTATTTGTAATTCCTGATGTGACTGGCTGTTTATTACAAACCAAGGACCATTCACTGCGATTTTTAGGACCTAATTTTGAAATGATTGTAATTTTTTAATTTCGTAAAGGATGTCACTCCCCAGACTTCACAGCCATACATAATGAGAATTTATATAATATTTTTTATATTTAAAAATAAGAACAGTTGTTTCTGGTTTTAATTTGGATTTTCAATTTAGGATAGTATATAACACTGCTAACCTTGCCTACGTTTGAGTAAGTTTTATGTGAAAAAGTTTCATTAAAGTTCAAGTTATCTTGACTCTAAATAAAAACAAAGGGAGGAGGGTTAGAGGGAGAGAGAGGGAGAGGGAGGGAG
>NW_027107479.1:81950-94651 GCF_000696795.3 Halyomorpha halys
AGAGAGAGAGAGAGAGAGAGAGAGAGAGAGAGAGAGAGAGAGAGAGAGAGAGAGAGATGTCTCCAAGGTCCATACAAAATTTGAAGATTAACCGAAACCTCAATAACTCACCAAGTAAACTACAATACCTTTATTATACTATGCACTGCCATAGTATATATTTATTATAATATGTACTACTGTACTTTATTACCCATCTAATCAATTTATAATATGTATAATCAATTTATAAATTTATAATATTTATAATATTATTATATGTACTACTGTACTTTATTACCCATCTAATCAATTTAAATATTAAACTAACTAATACAAATTGTAAACCCTTTTGGTAAAACCCACATATACCAATTGTTTTATAAATCTTTCAAGAATAATGGTTTATTTCCACTTTATTAACCATGCATAATTTATTTCATACCTATTTCAAATGCAGTTCAGTCCGCTGGTGTTCCTCAAGGTAGTATCCACGGTCCCATCCTCTACACAGTTTATACAGCTGACACCCCAACCAATCCTAACACTATCCTCACAATGTATGCCGATGACACATGTGTGCTCGCAGTTAACCCTTTAGTTGCATCCCATACTTTTCAATTCCATATCACAACCCTCGAACAATGGTGCCGAAATTGGAGGATAAAAATAAAACTCTTCGTCATAAACCAACCAATATACATTATATTTTAGCCCTACAGTATATTTTAATAATGCTGCTCTTAACCCTGTAGAATAGATCCGCTACCTTGGACTAGATTTGGACAAGCGATTAACCTGGAATCCTCACACAAGACTGAAAAGACAGGAAACTGCACGTCGATTTCGAATATTACAAGACTTACTAGACAAATGTTCTAAACATCCAATCTATTGAAAAAGATTGATCTCCATGACCTCCTCTGCTGTCCAATCCTTACAATCCAAAATCCTTTGTCACCAATAAAATCATACATAAAGCCCATGTTCCATATGTAACCGATCTAGCCCAAAACAGATTTTACTCGAGGTAAAAGCCAATTTATATCTGGCTGCGAGAAGGAAAATGACTTAATTGTATATTTTCTAGGGCATAGGAAAAAATACCTTATATAAATCGAATATAGCACGAATTTTATCATTTGTTGATTAATATTAAAGCTGCACATAGCATTTCCGCTGAAAACGTATTCTTGGAAAGTCTCCATCATTGATCGGGACAAGATTTGATACTTATTTCCTTAACCTAATATAAATGTTGACTTTCCTCGAAACAAAATATGATTCTTGATTACTCCTACATCAACAGCTTTCTCAGAAATAAGGAAAGTCTATTTATGGAGCAGGAAAATTCGCATAAACCTGATACACACGCGACGAATTATTATCATGAAACTGAGCAATACTACGTATACAATATTACGTATACAATACTACGTATTATTTAGTTAATTATATTATAATAGAGGAAAACACTTTGTAGTTATCAGTTGTGCAGCCTAACTGCATTGGATTGCTACATCACACTGCAAACTTATAACTAGTAAAATAATTATTTCATTTTTTTTAATGTGTTAATTTTTTTTTTAAATATTTATTTATTGCTATTTACAACTGTACATTATAATACATTTAGTAAATCTGATCTAAGTTAAATTGGAGTGTTACAGGTGTGTAGAGAAACTACCCATTGGTAGCACTCTAATGACATTTTACATTAGCTGGTCTCGTGGCCATCTTCTTTTCAGGCGCCTCGAAGGATTGTCAGAATGGAAGAGGATGCAAGATTAGAAACTAGGGGGTTTAAGTGGTTAGAGAGTTTATAATCTGGTTCGGGCTAGATCGGTTACATATGGCACATTAAGGTCTTTATGTATGATTTTATTTGTGACAAAGTAAGGAGCATTGAGGATTTTACGAAGGATTTTTGATTGTAAGGATTGGATACGAGAGGAATTCGAAGGTTTAGTGGAGCCCCAAAGCTCAACTCCGTATGTCCAGAATGGCCTTATTACAGTCATGTAGATCAGTCTTTTATTAAATTTAAAACTAAATTCATAGTATAAATATATTTTTAGACTTATTTTTATGTTATTGCCAATCTAATAACATAAAAATAAGTCTATAAACATAATTATAATATGAATTTAGTTTTAAATTTAATAAATACTTCTTTCTTTCATTTACATTTGCAACCTTTAAACAGAACCTACCTTCATACAGGTTGGGACTCTGTTATCACCTTATCATATAACATAATTTTTCTTAAATCATTAATTTACATTTTCAATATAATTTAATTAACATTTATTACTAATTATTCTGCTTACAACACAAACATTTTTTAATATATTTAAAATCTATAATTAATTTATTCCTATTTTATGTGTATTTCTCTTAAATATACATATACCCCCCTTTTTTGTTTTATATCTTATTTTTTAACATATTTGCTCATCTATTCATACTTTTATTATTGCATATTTATTGACAGTTGTTTGTTAGTTTTGAAAGGGCGTTTAACAGCCTGATCATCAACGCCCGTTGGTTGGTTGTTGGCTTTGGTATGGCCTAGTTGTTCCATAGTCATAGCTTTGGTATGGTGTACTGATCCGCACCAATTATAATAAAATTCGTGGCAATTATAATTTATTTAATAATCGGTACGATGTTGGTAAGGATGGTGAAAAGCAGATAACTGACTGTTCTAATTTTAAAAATAAGGCAAGTTAAATAGATAATTATAATAATTAAAGGCTGGTTATTAAGTTAGTCTGATGGATGAATTTAAAGACTTTTACAATTACAGATTCGTCGTTTCTCAACGCCATTGGGACATTTGTTGGTATCCCTAACTGGTTCAGAGTTGATGTGTAGTGGCGACATTCTTCAAAAATGTGTTTGACGGTCAGATTGCTATTACATTTTGGAGGTGCCTCTCCTGACAGTTGTCAATTAGCTCATCTTGATTCTCTTCCTTACAAGGCAGAAGATCAACAAGGTACACAGTAGCCGCACTTTCACACAACTACTTTTTACTCAATTTAGGCCTGATGTAATAAATTACTTTAATCGAAACTGAGAAGTAAAAAATAAATTGAAGTTTTGGAAGGAAAGTTTATAAAACAAGTCGCTCAGAAAATCCGCTAGGATCTCCTATATATTTATCATCCGACATGACTTTAAATAGGGCTGCTCACAATCCTATACTTATAACATTTAACATGGTAAAACATTTTATATTTAACATAACATCATGAATGCCCTAATATGTATTAGAATTATATCTGTACGGCTATAGTGGATCACATTATTTATATTATATATAGTTAATATATTATATATAGTTTATATATTATATTATGTACAGTTCATATATTACACTATATATATAGTGTTTATATTATATTATATATACCTCATATATTATATTATGTTATTTTAATTCCAAACATTAATGTTTTTTCTTGTTTCAGATCTTTCACGAATAATAAAAAAATAAATTAAGTTGAACAACAAGGAATATTGGTTATTGTAAGTGTCTACCAGGAGATTGATTGTCTGTTCTCATTTCTAGACAGGGAAAACATTTTGACAGACATTGGCCCGGAAATGCAATAAGGGACAAACCCCATTATTACAAGCTGTCAGCCTAAGACATAATGGAAGTGGACTCACTGCATTGTCTTCACAACTGTCCCACTTGTTTGTAATACTTGGAGTGGATGATGTGTAACTGGATATCTTAGTTCATCGGCGGAGGAAGGGATGTCTATGACCTAATAGCAGAACGGTAATCTTAGACGCTCTATCCACAATATAAATACATATATAGAATAACATTAGATACGCAATTTTTACTCTTACTATATCATATATATGATATATACATGTATTTATTTTTTTTTTCCTGTTGGCTCTGCTGACCCTGTAGATATTTGGCGCCCAAACCATCCTTCTCCAGGCCTTCCTATCTTGGGCTACTGCTTTCCAGTTGGATGCATACAGAACTTTCTGTAGAATCTGATTTTTGGATTCTTTCAATCCAATCATTGTTTGTAGAGGAGTCCTGATGGATTGCTTCAAGCCACATTTCCCGCTCACTTTAACCTCCTTGCCTATATTTCGTGAGATATTGACTGACCAGTCTCGCTCCTGTAATTGTACGGGGGACTTGTTCAACTATTTCGACACTGCTTTCTAGGATAAATGTTAGAACCTAGGTATCGTTGCCGTATATCAGAGCTGGTTTTATCATAGCATTTCACACACATAGCTTCCGATTTTTCGGGATTTCAGTTTTCTGGACAAAGAGAAGAAGGCTCTTAGTACAAGAGCCCAAGAGGAGAAAAAAGGCAGTTATCTCACCCCAATTTTTTATTACTTTAATGAAAACTATATATAATTAATAGTCAAAATTGATGAAATTCAAAACCTTAAAAAAACATAAATTTTTCATTCGGAGCCCTATATCCTAAAAACTACCAACAACAGTAGAAAATCTAAGAAAACATTATTTAAATAGGAGTAAATTTGCTGAAATATTAGCCCTACAAGAGCTATTTACGTCCAATAGTTCTGGAGATATAGCTTTTTAAAAAGCCAAATGTTATAAAAATCTTCTGAAAGATTAGTAGTTAGTTAATTTATTTTCAGAAATCTATCTCAGGAACTATGAGACGTACAGATGTCTATTAGCACTCAAATTAAAGCTAGTTTAATGGACTATAAAGAAGTTTATGACCTTTACCTTCGTAGGAATAGTAGTTTTCTTGATATATGCTAAAATAAATTGATTTATAGTTGTTTAGAGCTTCGAATGAAAAATTAATTTTTTTTTAAAGTTTTGAAACAGCCGCCATTTTTTATTCCCCCTACCTATACTTGGCAGACTCATCAATTTTGACTAGTCCTTATACATAGTTTTCATTAAAATAATCAAAAATTGGGGTGAAATGGGCCTTTTTTTCTTCCAGGCTATTATACTATTGGTCACGCTTGTTATACGCTGGTCTGTCTCAGTCTGTTGATCATTTATCGATGGTATTGTGGAGCCGAGGAATTTGAAACTGTCTACTTTCGAACGATCTACACAGTCCATGTGGTGAATTTTTCGGGTAAGAAAATATTTTGTTTTATCTTCTTTTACTAGCAAGCCGATTTCCTCTGATTCTCTCATTAGAGTCACTGGGAGTTTTTCCACGTCACCTTGGTTACTTATTAAAAACACACTGCCGTCTGCGTACGCATGGACTTAATGTTTCAAATGGAAGCATTGGTGCGAGCCCATCTCCTTGTCTTCGGTTCTGACTTCAAAGGCTTCAGATATTTCTCCTTGTGTCGGGATTCTGCATTTAGGATCATTCGTACACGCTTTTCTTACCAACATCCTGGGGATTCCCATTTACTTCTTATTAATTTCGACCTAATATTCAAGGAAAATTGATGTAAGAAGGTAAAGTAGTGCCAAAATGCATAGTAAAGGTGTTTAGAGTTAAATAGAAGGAAGATAGTACGGATGGTGGTCAATAAAGATATCAAAATAGTAACAAAAAACTATTCATTGCTAATCAACGTTTCGCCCCACTTTTCAGGGCATATATGTGTGACGTTTTCAGTTGACAGCTCACATGGCAGATAGCAGCAGATTAGATTAGATTTTTATTCAGAGCGATCAACATCTAGGTTATTACACCCTTTTTACTTTATTTATCATCTTGTCTTTGACATTTGATAGTTGAATGTAGACTATTTCTTTTTTACACTGCTCGATGTTGGAGGATTATATTTTAGTATAATGTTGAGTTTCTTTCAGAAATTTTATTATTTTGTCTACGGATTCTGCTGAGTCTTTAAGGGCCAATTCTCTTGTACGAGGAATTTTATTATTTTCGAAGGCTTGACGAAATGATGAGCATTCTTCAATTATATGCTTTATCGATAATGGGGACTGACAGGTTTGGCATATAGGTTGGTACTCTTTTGTTCTTACTCTTGCAACAACCACTTCTTCTCTTCTGTTTCCCCTTATGGCACTTGTCCACTTTTGTGTGTTTTTTTAACATTTCTTAGTTTATTGGTGAGTGGTACGTCAGCCCACATTGAATCCCAACTTTTTCGAATTCTGTTCCTTAAAAATGCCTTTATGTCATTCGGCTCGTAAATTTGGAGTGGTGGAACGTTCATTGTAGCAGCCTATTTAGCAGCTTTATCCGCTGCCTAATTTCCAGCTGAGTGCCCTGGAGTCCAGAGAAAGAAGACACTTTTTTTTAAGATGTTTTAGCATGTCTGTGTTTGACATGTGAAAAGTTGTAAATTTTGCCTATCGTAGGTCCGTTTTGACTGAAGTTTAATAGACTCTAGAGTGCAGACATTGAATCTGTCACAAATGAGCAGAACATCCCTGTTACCAGCCCTGACGAAGCCCTGTAAAGTGGAGCGAAACGTTGGATAACAATTAATAGTTTTTGTTACTATTTTGATATCTTTATTGACCGCCTCCGGGACTATCTTGCTCCAATCTACTTCATACGGCCAACTATCTTATTTCAATATTTAGGGTTAAATTTAACTGATAGTAGAGTAACAAATTTAAAATTGTGCGTTCGGCGTATTGCACGAGATTTTATTTATTTTTTTATTTAAATCGTATAAAAATTGAGGGAAAACGTTAAATAATATCAAAACTACACCATTAAGTTCCCTCTAGTTTTCTCTTCAATGACTAATTCAAGAGAGCGGAAGGGCTGAAGGGCTCCACCAGTCGCAGAAGTAGGGATAAGTTCCCAGAAGTTGGAGGGCCTATCCTGCGGGGCCGAACCTAAAATAGCACCCCCCCTCCTCCACTCTACACTAAATGGTTTCCGAAATCTGGGTCAGAGCCCCCTCACGTTGGGCTCAATGGCCCTGATTTATAATCATGTCCCCACATTCCCGAAATAGAATGGCCCAGTCGGTCGATATCTCTAGCTTCTTCGTCTACTATACCGTCTGTCTCTGAAAAAATAATAATATTATCATGTATGTCGCTAAATTTTTTATAGAATGAACAAAAAAGAAGGTTAAACTTAATTTCGTCCCATATCACAATCCTCGAAGAATGGTGTCGAAATTGGAGGATAAAAATAAATCCCAACAAATCCCAGCAAATCACATTTACTCTTCTTCGAAAACCTGCCGACTGCCCTACAGTATACTTTAATAATGTGGCTCTTACCCCTGTAGAACAGATTCGTTATCTTGGATTATATCTTGACAAACGACTAACCTGGAATCCTCATACAAGACTGAAAAGACAGGAAATTGCACGCAGATTCCGACTATTACAGCACTTACTAGACAAACGGTCTAAACTTCCAACTCATTACAAAAGACTGATCTACATGACAATAATAAGGCCCATCTGGACTTACGGAGTTGAGCTTTGGGGCTCCACTAAACCTTTGAATTCCTCTCGTATCCAATCTTTACAATCCAAAATCCTCAATGCTCCTTATTTTGTTACAAATAAAATCATACATAAAACCTTAATGTTCCCTATATAACCGAACTAGCCCGAACCAGATTATCACTCCTTCCATTACAAACTCCATAACCACTCAAACCCCCTAGTTTCTAACCTTGCATCCTCTTCCATTCCTGACAATCCTCCGAGGCGCCTGAAAAGAAGATGGCCACTAGACCAGCTAATGTAAAATGTCATTAGAGTGCTACCAATGGGTAGTTGCTCTACACGCCTGTAACACTCCATCTTAACTAAGATCAAATTTACTGAATGTATTATGTAATATACAATTGTAGATATTTAAAAAAAACATTCCTATCCACATGTGCTCTTTTATTTAAGAACAACTAAAAAACACAGTACATTCGTTTTTATGCTTTATTTTCCGTTCTGAAACTTGTCAGCATTAATTACAACTCAACGTAGGTTAGTAAGTGAATGTTGAACAAGATTTTTTTTAATAAAGATTAACTCGCCTAGTCAGGTTGCGAACCATCTGTTGCTAGTAATGTGACAGCGCACCTTTTCTTCACCACAGCCGCCTCGCAAGAAGCTTCTTCAACAGGTGAATAAGAAACCTCACTACCCTCCTCCCCCCCCCTCACCATTCTGAAGTAGTAGTACTAGAGCCCAAGAGGAGAAAAAGGTCAGTTATGTCATCCCAGTTCCAGATTACTTCAATGAAAACCATGTATAATTAGTAGTCTAAATTGATGAGTCTGCCAAGTATAGGTAGGGGGAATAAAAAATGGAGGCTGTGTCAAAAGAAAAAAAAAAAAATTTTCCATTCAGAGCTCATTATCTTAAAACTACCAACAATACCAGAAGACGGAAAAGAGCATCATTTAAAGTAGAACAAATTTGCTAAAATATGAGCCCTAAGGCTATTTACGTTTAGTAGTCCTCGAGATATAGCTTTTTAAATTGCAACATTTCATAAAAAATGCACTGAAAAATCATTAGTTAGTGAATTTATATTGAAAAATTTATATCTCAAAAACTATTCGACGTACAGATGTCTATTAGCACTCAAATTAAAGCTAGTTTAATGAGCTATAAAGTAGTATATGATATTTATCTTCGTAGGAGTAATAGTTTATATGAAATTTGCTAGAATAAATTGATTTATAGTTGTTTGGACAAATTTTCATTTGCCAAATTCATATTCATATGTGAATATCATAAAAACTACTACCCCTACGAAGATAAGTGTCATAAACTACTATATATTAAGTTAAAATCCCTTTATTTTGAGTGTTGGCAGACATATGTGCGTCTTATGGATCTAGAGATATATTTTTTCAAAATTCCAACATTTTATACGAACAACTGGAAATTAACTTTTTGTGAGTTTATTTTGTCAAATATCATAAAAACTACTACTCCTACAAAAATAAACTATTTTGTAGTAACTTTAACTAGCTTTAATTTGAGCGCTGGCAGACATCAGTACGTCCAATAGTTTCTGAAGTAAAACGTTTTCATAATCAAATTTATTGTCCAAACAACTATAAATCAATTGATTTTAGCAAATATCATGAAAACTACTATTCCTACGAAGGTAAAGGTCATAAACTTCTTTATAGTCCATTCAACTAGCTTTAATTTGAGTGCTAATAGAGAAATTTATATCTCAAAAACCATTCAACGTACATGTCTATTAGCACTCAAATTAAAGCTAGTTTAATGGACTATAAAGTAGTTTATAACCTTTCCCTTTTTAGGAGTAGTACTTTTCATGATTTTTATCAAAATGAATTTTAAAAAATGTTGATTTCTAGTTGTTCGGACAAAGATTTTGATTCATGAAAAACTATATCTCAGGATCCATTAAAGGTACAGATGTCTGCTAGCACTCAAATTAAACCTAGTTAATTGTACTACTAGTAGCACTGTGGTAAGGCACGATGCTACTAACTCTAAGAAACCGGGTTCGAATCCGGCTAGGCAGAAAATTGTTTTCTGTTACACTGTAGCCGTGAGTCAATGCTTTGTTTTCTGGATCTCCCTAGAGTCCACCCAGCCTCATAAGTTTGGTACCCTTAATTGAGTTGAGCGTGATTCTGACCAAATCACCTCCTTGCACAACCGTTCGTCTAGTAACAGTACTCCCTTACAAAGTATTGCACCCATAACACTTCGTGGGTTGTAGCGGTACAGATTTTAATTCTTTAAATGTACCAAAAAGTAGTTAATGATGTTTATCTTCATAGGAGCAGTAGTTTTTATGTTATTTTAAAAAATTTTATCTGAACAACTAGAAATTGACATTTTGTGAATTGGAAAATATCATTAACATTACTACTCCTTTAAATGATGTTCTCTTACGTTTTATAGTGTATTAAATTTTAGTGGCCGGTGTTTCTCAAGGTAGTATCTTAGGTCCCATTCTTTATACGGTTTATACAGCTGAAATCCCAACCCACCCAAACACAGTCCTAACTACATACGCTGATGACACATGTATACTGTCTGTAAACAACGACCCAACTAATGAATCACAAACAATACAGACACAAATAACATCTATTGAAGAATGGTGTCAAAACTGGAGAATCAAAATAAATCCTGACAAATCCCACCAAATCACCTTTACTCTCCGTCGTAAACCTCTGCCCTCCTGTCCTACAGTATCCTTTCTAAATACACCACTAATGCCTGTTGAACAGATTTGATACTTAGGACTCCATCTTGACAAGAGACTTACTTGGAATCCACACACAAGACTGAAACGACAAGAAACTGCTCTTAGATTCCGATTGCTACAACACCTACTTGACAAACGCTCTTAACTTCCCATTCACTACAAAAAATTAGTATATACTCCGATAATCAGACCAATTTGGACATATGGAATTGAGCTCTGGGGCTCTACTAAACCATAAAATTCCTCCCGCATCCTTATAATCCAAAATCCTATGTAAAATCCTTGATGCTCCTTATTACGTTACAAATAAACTCACTCACAAAGACCTTAACATCCCATTCGTTGCAGATTTGACCCAAAACAGATAAGCGTCTTTTTATTCCAAACTCCTTACCCATCCTAACCCATTAATTCTTAATCTTTCATCCTTAACAATACTTGATAATCCTCCGAGGCGTCTGAAAAGAAGATGGCCACGGGACCTTCTAATTTAAATTAATGCTTGAAGTACCACCAATGGGTGTTCCTTCTCAAGATTTTCAAGTGTATATGAAACATACAACATATTTACTTATTGTATTTATTATTTGTACAGTTGTAAATCAGATTAAATAAATAAATAAAAAAATGTTTATGTGCAATTTTAAAGATATAGAGTTCCAGATAAAAAAATAATTTCTTTTAACCAAAACAGACATTTGTGTGTCGAATGATTTTTGAGATATAGATTTCTCAAAATAAATTCACTAACTTCTGATTTTTTAGTGCATTTTTTGTAAAATGTTGCAATTTAAAATGCTATATCTCGAGAACTATTAAACGTAAACAGCTCTCTGTTACCCTTAATTGGGTTGAGCGTGATTCTGACCAAATCGCCTCCTTGCACAACCGTTCGCCTAGTAATAGCACTTCCTTACAAAGTATTGGACCCTTAACATGTCATGGGTTGTAGCGGTACAGATTCTAATTCTTTAAATGTACTATAAAGTAGTTAATGACATTTTAGCGCAAGCTTTTGAACGGGTATGGGATTCCGGATTGCTTTTCAAGCTCAAATCCATATTACCCCAAACCTTATACCTTACCCTCCGCTCCTACCTCTCAGATCGTTCCTTTCGAGTTCGCAGTGGTTCCGAGTACTCAAATATCTACCCCATCGAGGCAGGAGTTCCCCAAGGCAGTGTCCTGGGTCCTGTCTTCTACATCCTCTTCACTGCTGACATTCCCATCACTCACACGTGAGGGATAGAGTGGGCTCAGGGATCCTCAGGTCGATTGTGTAAATATTGTATATATTATTTTATCTATTTTTTTTTTTCATACAGATAGTTTAATTATGTTCATCTTGTTTATTCTTTTGTTTGAATATATTTTAAGAGAGTTGTTTTGTTTTTCTTAGTTTTTTATTTTATTTTTTCATTTTATTATTATTATTATTTTTTTTATTTTATTTATTTATTTTTTTTATTTTAGTATGTATGAGATCATTCATCACTATTACCTATTGCCCACAACTGTGTGGCAGATTGTAATATCTATCAATAAATAAATCTATCTATTCCAATAAAAAAATAAAAAATGACGTTTATCTTCATAGGAGCATTGGAAAACATCATTAACATTATTACTCCTTTAAATGATGTTTCTTAGTTTTTCTAGTCTTGTTGGTAGTGGTAAAGATATAGAGCTCCGAATGAAAAATTAATTTTTTTAACATTTTGAAACAGCCACCATTTTGTATTCTCCCTACCTATACTTGGCAGTCTCATCATTGACTAGTAATTATAAATAGTTTTCGTTGAAGTAATCAAAAATTTGGGTAAAATAGCTGCCTTTTTTCTCCTCTTTGGCACTTTTACTATAAGTTGTTTTAGATTTTTCGTTCTCCCCCTAGTGTTGCTTCCTCGAAATGCCACCGACGCATCCTAAAAGCGGAGACAGCAAACGAAATTTGCAACCTAATAAAGACAAGACCCCTTTGAAAGGCTTCCGATAACCGAATATAAGTTAACATTATTTTTAGCGGCGAAGTATAGCTTCTAGACCACCTTGTCTCGGTCAATCGAATTATTCTCCCTCGTATGTTTATATTACCTTCAACTCTCCCCTTACCTTCTTCGCTAATTCTGTTTGCTGGAGGTTCTTTGAAGGGGAAAAAATTACTGGAAAAACAGCTCCTGTAACATATTTAGAAAAATATATCCACACACCATTTTTATTATTGTTTATGAATTTATCGTAATGTGAGATAGTGCTAAAGCCCAAAGTAAAATTTATTTTTAATTTAATTTTTCAATATTAATATTTTGTTTAATATTTATTGCTATTTACAACTGTACATTTAGCAAATCTAATCTAAGTTAAATTGCAGTCTACAGGCATGTAGAGAAACTACCCATTGGTAGCGCTCTAATGACATTTTACATTAGCTGGTCTCGTGGCCATCTTCTTTTCAGGCGCCTCCGAGGATTGTCAAGAATGGAAGAGGATGCAAGATTAGAAACTAGGGGGTTTGAGTGGTTAGGGAGTTTATAATGGAAGGAGTGATATCTGGTTCGGGCTAGATCGGTT
>NW_027107479.1:95922-101924 GCF_000696795.3 Halyomorpha halys
GGAATCCTCCAAGGCGCCTGAAAAGAAGATGGCCTCGTGACCTTATATTGTAAACTGTTTTAGAGTTCTACTACTGGGTAGTTTCTCTATATCCTGTATCATATCATATGTCATTATGATCAAATTTACTCGTTGTATTTTTTTATACAGTTGTAAATATCAACAAATAAATAAATAAAAAAAAAAAAAAAGATATAGCATTTTAAAAAGCAACATTTCATAAAAATGTTGTACGGGACGCACTGAAATATCATTATTTAGTGAATTTATTTTGAAAATGTATATCTCAAAAACTATTTGACGTACAGATGTCTATTACAACTCAAATTAAAGCTAATTTAATGAGCTATAAAGTAGTGTATAATGTTTATCTTCGTAGGAGTAATAGTTTACATGAATTTTGCTAAAATAATTTAATTTATAGTTGTTCGGACAAATTTTCATTTGCCAGATTTATATTCATATGTGAATATCGTAGAAACTACTACCCCTACGAAGATAAGTGTGATAGTGTTGGCAGACATACGTAGGTCTTATGGATCTAGTGAGGTATTTTTCAAAAATCCAGCATTTTATATGAACAACTAGAAATTAACATTTTGTGAGTTTATTTTGTCAAATATCATAAAAACTACTATTCCTACGAAGTTAAAGGTCATTAACTTCTTTATAGTCCATTCAACTAGCTTTAATTTGAGTGCTAATAGACATCTGTACGTCACATAGTTCCTTAGATATAGATTTCTTAAAATAAATTAACTAACTACTAATCTTTCAGGAAATTTTTAATAAATTTTCCTTTATAAAAAGCTATATCTTGAGAACTATTGGACGTAAATAGCTCTTTTAGGGCTAATATTTCAGCAAATTTATTCTTCTTTAAATAATGTTCTTTTAGATTTTCTAATGTTGTTAGTTTTTAAGATATAGAGTTCCGAATGAAAAATTAATGTTTTTTAACGGTTTTGAAACAGCCGCCGTTTTTTATTTCCCCTACCTATTTGGCAGACTCATCAATTTTG
This sequence comes from Halyomorpha halys, assembly GCF_000696795.3. Lineage (NCBI taxonomy): Eukaryota > Metazoa > Arthropoda > Insecta > Hemiptera > Pentatomidae > Halyomorpha > Halyomorpha halys. Next base: position 96,945 of record NW_027107479.1, read on the forward strand.
ACTAGTAATTATACCTAGTTTTAATTAAAGTAATAAAAAATTGGAGTGAGATAACTGCCTTTTTTTCTTCCCGGCTCTTGTACTATTATACTATACTCACTCTCAGAATTCCCCGGGCATTTGTGAGGCCCTTTAGCCGATGGGTGGCACTCACAAAAAGAGGCGTGGGAGTGACGGACCCACCCTATGAAAAACTCGTCAAGAAACGCGCTATGTATTTCCTTAGTAAGCGCGAGGCCTTTTCGCGCCAATAATAATAATAATAGTAGAATGCTGCATGAACATTACCGTTTAAATAGAGTTAGTGTCTTATAGAGAGGTCCTTAAGCGCTATAAATAGTTACATATCAATAATGACATTATTGTTACTAACAGAAAAACACGACTCGAATATCGACTGGATGAATATAATAAATCTATTTACTACCGACGTTAGGAAGAGGGGGCGCGACACGATATTTTTACTAGCGAGTGGATTTATATTGTTGTTTACTCGAATCCTGTTTGTCACACCACCTCAGTGCGCAGTTGTCTTTTATATCCTCCGTCTCCAATGACTAAACTTCTTAACAGTTCCGATCCTTGATATCGTCTTGAATGGAAAAATAAAAAATATGAAAACATTTTTACCTCGAATAGAATCAAGGTCGCCTTGAAACTAATTGGCAATTATAATTATTAGCGTGCAGAACATATTCGACTTCTTTCCACACGTGATGTTGAATAGAGATTTATTGCCGGAACAACTATGAATTATACCAGAAGGATCTTCTACGAGCTTAAATAAGTTGAAGAGGTGTAGATTACTGATTAACGACCCAACTGCAACAATGCATCACAAACACTAAAGGCACACATAACATCTATTGAAGAATGGTGTCTCTGCCCTCCTGTCCTACAGTATCCTTTCTAAATACACCACTAATGCCTGTTGAACAGATTCGATACTTAGGACTCCATCTTGACAAGAGAATTGGAATCCACACACAAGACTGAAACGACAAGAAACTGCTCGTAGATTCCGATTGCTACAACACTTACTTGACAAACGCTCTAAACTTCCCATTCACTACAAAAAATGTGTATACACTACGATAATCAGACCAATTTGGACATATGGAATTGAGCTCTGGGGCTCCACCAAACCATCAAATTCTTCCCCCATCCAATCGTTACAATCCAAAATCATACGTAAAATCCTTGATTCTCCTTATTACGTCACAAATAAACTCATTCCAAAGACCTTAACATCCCATTCGTTGCAGATTTGACCCAAAACAGATATGCGTCTTTTCATTCCAAACTCCTTAACCATCCTAACCCATTAATTCTTAATCTTTCATCTCCGAGGCGTCTGAAAAGAAGATGGGCATGGGACCTTCTAATTTAAATTAATGTTTGAAGTACCACCAAAGGGTGGTTCCTTCTCAAGATTTTCAAATGTATATGAAACATACTACATATTTACCTATTATATTATTTTGTACAGTAGTAAATTACATTAAATAAATAATTAAAAAAAAAGATTACTGATTGGAGAAGATGATCGGGGGTGCGGTCAGCAAAGAAACAACATAAATAAACAAAAAAATATTTATTTATCCCGACGTTTCGACCTGATTTTCAGGTCTACATCAGGGCTGTAAAAGACAACACCCATCATTTAGAGAGAAAATAGTTGATTAATAACGATGGACAAAGACAGTAGTAGCGTTTTTTCAACTTTACTCTCTCTAAATGATGGTTGTTGTCTTTATGTTTTTATAGCCCTGAAAATCAGGTCGAAACGTCGGCATAAACAAATCTTTTTTTTTAAATTATATTATTTCAATTTCTTGAGACAAGGTAATTATTTATTAAATAAATCAAAATTGTATCCTTTTTTGTCTCAACGCTTTATTACACTTATTTTTCACCAGTCCAACGTTTCGTCCATTTTAGCCATATTCAAGGACATCTTCAATTATAATTTCTTCCTCACATTAAATTTAGAGTTTCTTTTGCAGGCTATTCTGCCCATGTTATTCATTAATTATAAGTTGAAAGCCTATTTTTTAAAATTAAAAATCCTAAATATTTAATTCACATGGAGTATATGGTTGTGAATTTGTGTGGATAATCTTATATAAGAAGAATTAAATATTAATGATTTTAAATTTAAAAAATAGGCTTTTAACTTATAATTAATGAATAACCTAGGCATAATAGCCTGGAAATCAAGACCTGACCTGACTGTGGGGAACAAATATTGTTGTGATAAATTATAATAGAGAAAATTAACTGTGTTAATTATAAGTTTTTAATTTAATATGAAGATTATAAGGATTGCTTCTAATTAAATTTATATGTTCTCTAATGTTTTAATGTCTCATAGGGTAAATGTCGCTGAAATTATTTTCAGTCTGCACGAAGTTTTTAAAATTGATGTGGTTCTAAAATTGTTTTTATGGCATGATAATTTATTAATCATATTTTTATTTGTTTAAAATTGTTAAAAATCATATGTATAATAAAAGATGTTTGTGATAGATTGCCCTTGAGGATGGCCAAAAAGAGATTAGAGTTAGTAATTGCTCCTTTAATAATAGCTTTTCTCCTATAAAAGTGGTAATTAAATTATTTATTGTGAGTCAAGGTTTCAGCCCACTTTTCAAGTCTTTTTCAGGACTAAAAAAATACTAACAACTAAAATAATATAATAAAGTAAGAATATAAATAACATAAAATAAAAATAAACATAGGTGTGGCTAAAATATTTAAAATATATGAAAAGTTATATAAAAATGAGATGTAAAGTGAAAAATATAAATAAAAAAGAATTATATTATATTAATCAAAACAATTAATAAAAACGGAAATAATAACAAAAAAATATAAAAATACAGTACACACTAAAAGACGGAAAATAAGAATAAAAAAAGATCAAGAAAAACGGAAAATAATGAACAAATAGGATACCAACCTTTCTGAATGAAAGAAAGCACATCAATGAGGTAAAGGTGGATTCTAGGTACCACCAGGGTAGGAGAGCGGGGGAAGTGGCAGTTAAAAAATACCTTATATTTTAAAGCAAAAAGATATTTAAAAAATGTTAAAGTAAAGATAATATTTGGAAATTTAAGAAAATATTAAATATAGGCAGGCACCAAATTATTTAATTGATTGGAGAAGATGATCGGGGGGGGGGTGCGGTCAACAAAGAATTATGTTGTTTTCTATATAAAAAGAAAAAGACAACAACCATCATTTAGAGAGAAAAAACTCTACTGTCTTTGTCCATAGTTATTAATCAACTTTTTTCTCTCTAAATGATAGTTGTTGTCTTTTATAGCCCTGATGTAGACCTTAAAATCAGGTCGAAACGTCGGCATAAATAAATATTTGTTTGTTTATTTATGTTGTTTCTTTGCTGACCGCACCCCCCGACCGTCTTCTCCAATGAGTAATCTACGGTCAACTATCTACACCTCATCAAATTATTAAAGGTCGTAGAAGATTATAATTTTTTATTTAATATGAAGAATTGACAAAGCAGGTAAAACGACATAAGCTACGTATTGCGTATTAATAAATTTATATGATTCCCTAATGTTTTAATGTCTTATAGGGTAATCGTGGAATGAAATTAATGGACAGAATAGCCAGCATAAAGTTTTTAAAACTGATGTGGTTCTAAAATTGTATTTAAGGTATGATCATTTATTAGTAACGAAACGGCCGAAACGTTGGACTTATAAAGAAATATAAATTAATTTGAGAATAAGTTGGAAAACATTTATTTTATTTAAACAAACAAAATTAACAATTACGTTCTGTTATCACTGAATATTTGGAAAAATTATGAATTAAAAACAATTCTATTGTTTAATTCTATATTTTTTATTTTTTTTTAAATATTTATTTATTACTATTTACAACTGTACTTTATAATACATTTAGTCAATCTGATCTAAGTTAAATTGGAGTGTTACAGGCGTGTAGAGAAACTACCCATTGGTAGCACTCTAATGACATTTTACATAAGCTGGTCTCGTGGCCATCTTCTTTTCAGGCGCCTCAGAGGATTGTCAGGAATGGAAGAGGATGCAAGATCAGAAACTAGGGGGTTTGAGTGGTTAGAGAGCTTAGAGGGTGGTTGGATGACTGGATTCGTGACAAAGTAAGGAGCATTAAGGATTTTACGAAGGATTTTGGATTGTAAGGATTGAATACGAGAGGAATTTGAAGATTTAGTGGGGTTCCAAAGCTCAACTCCATATGTCCAGATTGGCCTTATGACAGTCATAAGATTATAAGTATTTATTAAATTTAAAACTAAATTCATAGTATAATAATGTTATACTATAGACTTCTTTTTATGTTATTGCCAATCTAATAAGATAAAAATAAGTCTAAAAACATTATTATACTATGAACTTAGTTTTAAATTTAATAAATACTTTTAATTTTAAACGTTGAATCTATATTTTTCACAGTACTGTATATTAATAAACTTACATATTAGTGTTAAGTTCCCAACTGACGTGAACCTGCTCTGATTCAAGGCCTGAATGTATAGGAACAATGCCATTTCAATTTAAGTTTGATAACTCGCCTAGTTCCTCAACCATTGTTAACCCTGGCCTTGAATATGACTTTGATTAGATGTAAATATGACCTCATAAGCACATATAACCTCAAATATGACAGATATAATGGTATATTGACTTTTAATTTTCTTTATTTAGACAATATATTTTCATTATACATGTAAATAATACAATTTATTAAATTAGGAGCATTGAGGATTTTACGAAAGCTTTTGAATTGTAAGGATTGGATACGAGAGGAATTTGAAGATTTAGTGGGGTTCCAAAGCTCAACTCCATATGTCCAGATAGGCCTTATAATTGTCATGTAAATCAGTCTTTTGTAATGAATTAGAAGTTTGGATTGTTTGTCTAGTAAGTGCTGTAATAGTCGTAATCGACGTGCAGTTTA
>NW_027107479.1:102019-105495 GCF_000696795.3 Halyomorpha halys
TTTATTGAAATAATAAAGCAATATTTTCTTCATACAAATTTGTAAATAAAGGTTTGATATTATTATTATAAAAACTGGTTGTTGTTTGCATCCTACAGTAGTGCTGTTTTATTGGGATCCTTTTCCTTGTTTTTTAAAATCATTTCTGTGTTGATATTTTCTATCACCTAACAATTGTTTTGTGTCACCTTTATATATAGCTGGACAGTTTTTTTTATAAGGTCATGTCAGTAGTAATTCAAACCATACAGACCTTCGAAGTTAATTTTTTTTTTTCATCATTGAAAATAACGCTTAAGCATTTTTTTCTATCTTGAAGAAGTCATTTTTATATACAGAGAGGCAGAGATCCTTAACAGACATTGGGTTAGGAAGGTAGCCGAGAGCTGGCCCGGGCTGAGGTGGCTGTAGGCGGGCAGAATCGATAGCTAGCACAAACAAGCACCGCGCTCGATAAAGCCTCCTCCAACTGTCTCACCCTCTCAACCCCCCCCCTTCTGGTCCTCCCCCAATTACCTTCAATGACCTAACAGATTACAGTCCACAGGTTCGTCTTAATTTGTATATAATTAGTTTCGATGAAACATTTCGATTTATGTTAGTAACACGCTCGTAATCGAAAACTTACAGCACCTGGAATCTAGTGACCACATATACAGAGTTTATCTATTGTCATTGTAACGGTCGTAGATTCCTCGTGGGGAAAAGAAATAATACAAAAGCCTAAGACTAACTCACACCTATGCAAGGTTAGCAATGCTATCCTAAACAGAAATTCCAAACTTTTTTTTTTTAAATATTTATTTATTGCTATTTACAACTGCACAGTATAATACATTTAGTAAATCTGATCTAAGTTGAATTGGAGTGTTACAGGCGTGTAGAGAAACTACCCATTGGTAGCACTCTAATGACATTTAATAATAAATAAAAAAATATAATAATATTTTAAATAAAATATTTAATCAAATATAAAATAGTAATCAAGAAAAAGGGCTCATTAAAATACAGTTGTTGCATGACCTATGTGGCGCGCTGGTTTAGTGTTACTTTGTTGCCGTCTTCCCCGAATCCAGAAATCCCTTTTACCTGCATTTTACACAATAATTTTTAAATTTTGGTCATTATTTAAATTAAATTGAATGTTTATTCTAAATTTAAAAGTTTAATAAATTAAGAAGAAAAAGATTAGAGTTTTTTACTCGCAAGAGATTTAATTCTTGTTCGAGAATCGATCTGAAAGTTACTAACATGGATTGTATGGCGTACATACTGTATAAACACTATTATGAAGAGAATAGGAGTAACGGTAGTAGCGTGGTAACACGCCTGTCTTCTAACTCAAAGGTTGCGAGTTCAGGTCCCTGGCCCTATCCGGGATTTTTTCAAGCATATAATTATGGCTTCCATAAAGACCTTACTGTTCCCTATCTAACCAATCCCTAGGTAACCACTTAAACTCATTAGTTTCTAACCTTGCTTCCTCTTTCATTTCGGACAATCTTTCGAGGCGCCTGAAAAGAAGATGGCTTCCAGACCTTATATTGTAAAAATGTTTTTAGAGTCCTACCAATGGGTAGTTTCTCTACATGCTTGTATCATACCATTATGATTTCCACAAATTTACTTGACGTATTTTATGTACAGTTGTAAATATCAATAAATAAATATTGATTAATATTATGAACAGTAGTTAAGCCAAGATCCCAATGTAATTTCAATTTACTTACTGGAAACTTTTAAATGCTTGTCAGACAAAAATCATAATGTATGAACCATGTATTTATTCTTAGGGGACTTATATCCCAGAATAAAATTATTTTTTCATTCATTTCATTTCAAACTCACTAATTTCTAACCTTGTTTCTTCTTCCATTCCTGACAATTCTTCAAGGCGCCTGAAAAGAAGATGGCCTCGAGACCTTCCAATGTAGAAGAGTTAGCAGAGTTCTACCAATTAGTAGTTCCTATACGTGTCTGTGTCATACCAGGGTAATCTAACATCGAATGCATTTACTAGATGCATTTTTATGAAAATACAGACAATACAATATAAATTTCAATAAAAAAAAAATTTTACTACTCGCTTAGTAAGGTAATAGGTAACAAGAGTTACTTTTACTAATGGTTATTTAAACCAATAAAATGGTTGAATAATACCCAAAAGAAACGAACCACGACGAGATAAAAATAAGTGTTATTATTAGCTTTGAATAAAAAACCAATTTTTTTTCTATCTTTTTTCGGTTTTATTCCAACCCTGGCTTATATACCCTTAAATATATTCTTAGGAAGTCAGCGTTGAATTGTTGAAAGCAGTTTAATATTAGCTCTTTTAATTAAAATTATTCACGGTTTTCTTTTTCACTTTTCATTGCGTAATAACAACTAAGAAGAGAATATTTATAACAGTTTCTAAGTTCTTTCTAGGAATTGTTTTCTTTCCTAAGTCAAAGCACGTCCCCTTCCAATCAAATTAGCTTCCTTTCTTTTTATCAGCTCCTTTTATTATGCATCCTAACCTTTAAGAGTTCTTAAAACCTTTTCGGTCTAAAAATAATTCCCATTTCGATGCCGTTGACTTCTAAAAGATTCAGACATAAATTTCGATGACTAGTAACCATCCTTTACATCAAAATCTCGATAATAAATCCCCTTACCTCTGTTTTGAGGTTTAGTGTTGTAATGGATTTTATCAAAATAAATAAATCAGGAGTGCAGTACTTTGCAAGGAACCACTGTACTGAAACGACTGTTGTGCAAGGAGGTGATTCGGTCAGAATAACGCTAAACCACCAGAATTTTGCTCAATCAAAAGCACCCCTTTATGAAGATGGGTCGATCCCGGAGTGTTCCCGAACTCACAGAGTTGACTCGCGGTTACAGTAACAGAATAATTAATTATTTGTCACAGAGGGATTCGAAACCAGGTCCTTGGAGTTAGTAGCACAGTGCCTTACTACAGAGCCACTCTGCTTCCGATAAATTTTATTATATTATAAATTATTTCTGTTACGGTTCGACGTCATACAACTTTCACTTAAAATCCTACTTTAAATTTTAATTTTTAAATTAAGAAGATGGCCACGGGACCTTCTAATTTAAATTAATGTTTGAAGTACCACCAATGGGTGGTTCCTTCCCAAGATTTTCAAGTGTATATGAAACATACTACATATTTACTTATTGTGCAGTTGTAAATTACAATAAATAAAGAATTTAAAAAAAAATTTAAATTCTTGTTTGTTAAATAACTACAATTTCTTTATTATGTGCGATGTTAATATTTCCCCCTTCTATTTCTATTATCGTTTTAAGCAACAGGTAAAAAAAAATAATATTGTCGTAAATAGTATGGAAATACAAAAATATTTATTGTCTCCATTAGTTAAATTCTTTATAGCTTATTAGAAATAACCACTGTGGTGTATGTGAAAAGTTTTGTGTAATCAATCGATCAGATCGATATATATATA
>NW_027107479.1:108075-109956 GCF_000696795.3 Halyomorpha halys
ATAATTCTGTACCATTACACCCCACGAATGATCAGGGATGAGTACTAAAAAAATAAATAAATTTTACGTTAACCCACAAGTTTCTAACCTTGCCTCATCTTCCATTCTTGACAAATTTCCAAGGCGCCTGAAAAGAAGATGGCCACGAGACCTGCTAATGTATAAACTTTATTTGAGTACCAATGGGTAGTTTCTCAACACGCCTGTACCACTCCATTATAAACTAAAATCAAATTTACTTAATGTGTGTATATAAATGTACCTTTGTAAATTTCAATAAAGATATAAAAAAAATTAGTTTCAAAAAAGTTTATAGTACATTAAACTAGCTTTAATATGAGTGCTAATAGACATCTGTACATCCAATGGTTCCAGAGATATAGTTTTACATGAACCAAAAGTTTCGTACGAACAATTAGAAACATCTTGTGAATTTATTTCGGCAAATATCATGAACACCACTTACTACAGTCCGAACAAGGTAAACGTGATAAAATACTTTATCACAAATTAAACTAGCCTTCATTTCAGTGCTAATAGACGTCTGTACGTTTAATGGTTTCTGAGATATAGTGTTTTTATACAAGAAAACACCTTTTTCATTTATGAAAAAACATTTCTCAGACACCATAAAACGTACAGATGTCTGCCAGCACTCAAATTCAATAGTTTATAACGTTTATCTTTGTAGGAATAGTAGTTTTTATGATATTTGACAAAAGAAATTCACAAAACGCCAATTTTTAGTTGTTCGTATAAAATATTTGATTTTTAAAAAATATATCTTTGGACCCATAAGACGTACTTATGTCTACCAGCACTCAAAATAAAGGTAACTTATTAATTTTACTTTAAAGTAGATTATGTCATGTATTTTCGTAGTAGAAGTTTTTATGATATTCGCTTATGATTATAAATTTTACGTTATAGATTACTTTAAAGTACATTTAAGTAGCTTTAATTTAAGTGCTAGCAGACACCTATACGTTTAATGGAGCCTAAGATATGTTTTGAATGAATTAAAATTGTTGGGCGAACAACTATAAATAATTTATTTTAGCAAAAATCATGAGAACTACTACCCCTGCTAAGATTACCGTCATAAACTACTTTATAGTACATTAGACTTGAATTAATTTGAGTGCTAATAGACATCTGTACGTAGAACAATTTTTGAGATGCAGATTTCTCAAATTGATTCACTTACTACTCATGTTTCAGTACATTGTCTATGAAATGTTGATTTTTAAAAAAGCATATCTCAATATTTATTGTGTGTGAATAAAATGAGCTCTTTTAAGGCTCATATTTTAGAAAATTTACTCTTCTTTAGATGATATTCTCTACCTTAACCATCCTAACCCATTAATTCTTAATCTTTCATCCTTAACAATCCCTGATAATCCTCCGAGGAGTCTGAAAAGAAGATGGACACGGGACCTTCTAATTTAAATTAATGTTTGAAGTACCACCAATGGGTGGTTCCTTCCTAAGATTTTCAAGAGTATATGAAACATATTACATATTTATCTATTGTATTTTTTTGTACAGTTGTAAATTACATTAAATAAATAATTAAAAAAAAAAAAATTCTCTTAGGTTTTCTAGTGTTGTGGATAGTTTTAAAGATATGAAGCTCAGACGAAAAGTTAATTTTTTTTTTAAGTTTTGCAACAGCTGCCATTTTTTATTTCACCAAACTATATTGAGCAACGTTATCAATTTTGACTAGTAATTAAGCATAGTTTTCATTAATTTAATAAAAAATTGAGGTGAAATACCGACTTTTTCTCCTTTATATTATATATTATAGGTTATAGTATTAATATTTAAGTGTGACAATAAGATTTTTAAGTGTACATATAGTTATTTATTTAAAAA
>NW_027107479.1:111046-112218 GCF_000696795.3 Halyomorpha halys
ATACTCATTCACAACCTCTCCCGGGCATTTTTGAGGCCCGTCAGCCAATAGGTGGCACTCTCAAAAATAGGCGTGGGAGTGGCGAACCCACCCTATGAAAACCTCGTCAAGAAACGTGCGATGTATTTCTTAATCGCGATGTACCACGAGGCCTTGGACCTCCACGGTCTGTCGCGCCAATAAACCAAACAAAAAGCAATTATATGTTATAAGTTTACACTACTTTGCCTATTTTTTATAAGAATTAAAAAAATATATAGTTGGGCAATATAACTTTTTTGAATAAAGCTTTTCTATCTCTGAAATGAAGAGGGCACTCTGATCAACCTAAAATTGGGGTTCTTTGATTTCGGATATATTAAATTTGGACTGATGCAACACTGTCTAAGTGATGAACAAAGAATGTAATAGTTTTGAATATCCAAAAAAAAAAAATATTTGCTCCTAATATATGATTCAAAACTAAAGGAAGGCATATTAATTGGACCGCAAATAATGAAACCTGTATGTGTTTCAAGAGCGATTAACCGAAAAATAATTAGTAGTTTGAAGTGTTTCGTAAAATTACTCAAATTATATTTAGGCAAAAGAATGATGAAAAATACTGCTATGTATCAGTCTTTTGGCAATCCTGGGTATTATTAAGGTATTTCGTCATCTACCCCTATACCTGGTCAGGGTATCTTTCTGCGAAGCTTTTAGCGTCCCCGGATATGAAAACAACTGTGTTAAGTTTGTCACATTACCAGAGGCCCCTGAGAAAATTAGATTGGCTAACCTTTAAGTGTTCTAACAAAAATGACAGGTTGACGAGAGATCGCAATCAAATTAAGCAGCTGCAGGCCCTTCCTGGACATGTCAAACTTTTTTACACATTATCGGCCCTGAGGAGATTTAAAAATAAGGTAACTCCCCAAAAGGGAAGTGGGAGAAAAATACAGAGGAAATCTAGAAGAGTTAGACGGACACTCAACAGGAAGGCTTAGACGGGGGAGGACCACAGTCAGGAGGCAGACTTAGAGAATGCACTACGACCAGACGAAGTCGTGAGAAGGGCCACGAGACCTGGACATCCCTTATGAAACAGAAGACACCTACGGCACTACATCCCACGGCATCAGCAGCTATAAGTATAAATTAACTAATAAGTAATCATGTAATAATATATATTT
>NW_027107479.1:113323-116476 GCF_000696795.3 Halyomorpha halys
GTCTGAAAAGAAGATGTCCACGGGACCTTCTAATTTAAATTAATGTTTGAAGTACCACTAATGGGTGGTACACCTTCCCAAGATTTTCAAGTGTAAATGAAACATTCTACATATTTACTTATTGTATTTATTATTTGTACAGTTGTAAATCACATTAAATAAATAAAAAAAAAAAAAAAAAGTGGCTGAAATTGAAAAACGGTATGAAACCTTCCACTCTTGCCCTCCGTGGTAGCCTTACTTATCTTCTCATTGGTAAACTGGTAAACACACAAACAGCCTTTGGAAAGGAATCCAATTATAATAATAGTTTTTTAAGACTCAATTTATAATCAATTAATTAACTTATTTTTGGATAATTGCCTTCAGCGATTATCCTGGCATCCCAAGTAAATCTCCATAGATACATAGCATTATATAAATATCGCATTTCCATCTATGAGACCTGAAACTATCCTTTTATATGAAAATATCCCGAATAAATATGTACCTTTTGTACATAACAAAAAAAAAACTATTATTTACAATTGGATAGAAATAATGAAGGGATTGATTGATTGATTGATTGACAGATGACTGAAAGAGATTGATAAGACGGATTTGAAATACAAGTCTTGGGCAGTGGCACTCGACAAGAAGCCGAAGCAACAGGTGGCGCTCGAGCACAACAAAGATCTGTCACCTCTAAGGCTAAGACCTTCGTTTTAGACTGATCGAGGCTTTGGATACTCCTTGCTGGTCCAGAGTTTATCCAAGAGCATAAATAGAAAACTATAGTCCCATTTTTTTTTAATTGTATTTATTGATATTTACAACTGTACATAAATACATCAAGTAAATTTGTGGAAATCATAGTGGTATAGTACAAGCATGTAGAGAAACTACCCAATGGTAGCAATCTAAAAACATTTTTACAATATAAGGTCTCGAGGCCATCTTATTTTCAGACACCTCGGAGGATTATCCGGAATAAACGAAAGCAAGATTAGAAACTAATGGGTTTGAGTTGTTAGGGAGTTTGTAATGGAAGGATTGATATCTGGTTCGGACTAGATCGGTTACAAATGGAACATTAAGGTCTTTGTGGATGAAGTAAAACTTGTGACAAAGTAGGGAGCATTTAGGATTTTACGAAGGATTTTGGATTGTAAGGATTGGATAGAGAGGAATTCGAAGGTTTAGTGTAGCCCAAAGCTCAACGCCGTAAGTATAGATAGGCCTTCTAATTGTCATGTAAATCAGTCTTTTGTGAGAATTCCAGTTTAGTCGTTTGTCCAGATGTAGTCCAAGGTAGCGGATCTGTTCAACAGGGGTAAGAGCAACATTATTGAAGTATACTGTAGGGCAGTCAGTAGGTTTACGACGTAGGGTAAAGGTAATTTGATGGGATGTTGTTGGAATTTATTTTTATCCTCCAATTACGACACCATTCTTCGAGGGGAGATATTGGATTGAAGAGTTTGGGATGCAATTAAAGGGTTATTATTAACAGCCAGCACACATGTGTCATCGGCATACATGGTAAGGATTGTGTTAGGATTGGTTGGGATGTCTGCTGTATAGATTGTGTAGAGGATGGGACCGAGGATACTACCTTGAGGAATACCAGCGGACTGAAAGAAGAGGGATGAATAGGAACCATTGTAGTCCCAATTTTGAAATGATTATTTGGTATATTTAGCCAAAAAATTACTCTGATAATACAATTTACTTTGAGTTAAACAATATTTCTTAATTGATAATTGACTAATAACATACCAACTGCGACGTATGCCGTCTACACTAATACCATTGCGAGAAACTCAGACTCTAGACAACATACTGACCTGGTGTACACAGTGGAAAATAAAGATTAAACATGACAACACGTCACATTTACTCTACGATACAAAACATGCCCTTCAGTTTACATAGACCACCAAAAACAAATATCATAAATTAAACCGTTATTATTATTATTATATGAACAACAGACCATGGAGGCCTAAGTCCTCGCGCGATGTATTTCCTGTTATATCGCGCGTTTCTTGTCGTGGTTTTTTTCGTAGGGTTGGTTCGTCACTCCCACGCCTGTTTTTTGTGAGTGGCACCCATTGGCTAACGGGCCTCACAAATGCCTGGGGGGAGGCTTGTAAATTTATATAATGAGTTTTGTATAATTTTATACTTGTAAAAATCTCGGGTGGGGCTGGAGTCGAACTCACATCCTTAGGGTTGGTAGACAGGCGGGTTGCCACTCTGCTCCCTAAACATTTTATAAATAAGGAGATATAATTCTTTTTCTGAAAGGTTATCTTTAACAATGATAAGAAATAGATAAAAACCAAGGCAACATTCGCCTATCTCTATTACTTAAAATATGACTAATTTATTAACATATTTTATTAAAAAACAATTTTCTTTTATATATTAAAAATTCATTAAATTATTCTAAACTCTATAACTATTATACAACTTTAAATTGTTAATTTATTTACAATATCTATATGGTGATAATTATTATCAAATCATCTATATATTTTTTTTAACACTTAAGGTTTTTTATCCAATTTGCTTATATTTTTATCCAGTAGGTCTATCATATAAATTCCACTCAGATTAAATAATAGATAAAGCAATCAATTTTAAAACAGATACTAAAACTTTATGTACACATTATATAAATATTGTAATTAAATTAACAATTTAAGATTGTATAATAGTTATAGAGGTTATACTAATTTAATGAACAGTTAATTTATAAAAAAAAAATAAATCTTTGGTAATGAAATATGTTTATAAATGCTATTAAACTAGTAATCTTTTAAGTAATAGAGGTAGGAGATTGTTCCCTTGGTTTTTATCTATTTTTTATCATTGTTAAAGATAACCTTTCAGGAAGAGAATTATATCTCCTTATTTATAAAATTTAACTGTTTAATTATTACAGAAATTTTCCAATTTGACAATAATATGTTTGTATTAGCAAGATTAGACTAATAAGGTGAAACATATTGTATTAGATATAGATGTTAATCAGGTAATTTGTTTATATAAATTTTTAATAAATAATGTGATTATTGTAAATGTTGCATGCATGTAATGTTATTTGAGATTATAAATTGTAATTTATTAATTGAGTAATTTATTAATTTAATAATTTATCAATTATTA
>NW_027107479.1:116606-125985 GCF_000696795.3 Halyomorpha halys
TAATTTATCAATTATTAATTGAGATTGTAAATGTTGCATGCATGTAATGTTATTTGTTCTAGAGACTTGAAGATGGGGTGTCGACCCTGAAACGTCGATTTCATTACAATGATATAAAATATATATGAAACCAGGGACAGTGTTATTCATTCAACATTTCTAATTAGTAAAATCATATATATTTATTTGGTAGGGACATCTATATTGTATCTACATAATAAAGATAAGAAACAAAGGAAAAACACACAATTTTATTAGTAAGGAAAGTCGGGTAAAGTGGACACAGCATATATTTTTAATTGAATTGGATGAGTTGGCTATATGAGTTAAACATCGAAGTTAAAACCAGAAATGACAGCGGTGAGGAAAAGAATTGCTCTAACGTTCTTAATAATTTTCTACTTAATCAAGGAAGTCTCCCATCCAATTTCTTTTCAATCTTATATTGATTTTATCTGACATGTTTGTTGTGGCCACCTTCAATGCGTCTATTGGGGTTATCTTGAAGTTTGTTGATAAAGCTTTTGTAATGCTGAAGTTTCAAAGTCTTGATATGATTTTTTTCTAAACATAAAATAAAAAAGTCAATAATATTTTTTAAAAATTTCACTTCTTATTATAACCAAATTTTTTTTGGAAACAGCTAGTCGTAGGTGTAGTAAAAAGGATGAATAGTTTATAACTAATTATTTGCCGACGTTTTGTCCTGCTTTGCAGGGATAAAAAAGTTACAAAATAATAAAAATATGTTTTAAATATAAGTAAATAAGATGAAAATAAAATAAACAAATCAGAATCACCAACCTGTCGTGTTGAAAGACAGCAAATGAACATGCAAAGTCGGATGTAGGATAGACAGAGTGGTGAGGATGGTGGTGATATATGAGTATGCCCTAGGTAGTTGTTAATCCTTTTTGGTTACACTAAAATTTAAAAAAAAATTGAGTAAGAAAATTCCACAAAAATTAAATTGTACAGAAAACCATTAAATAATGAAGCAATTGATGCAATAAAGAGATTAGGAAAGAGAAAACACAAGATATCAACATAATGTTAAAAGTTTTGCAAAATTGGCAATAAAAAAAACATCATTGTAAAGAATATGAATTTTGATTATTTTTCAAGATGGTTAGTAAACTTCCAATATAAAAATTATATAGAATAATAAATAGCACTTGTTTAAGGAATCCCCCTCAAACATATTCAATGACAACTCAAATTGCTGCCATCTAGTGGCAAACAAATGAACAGAAAGATGGAGAAAGTGATCAGGTATCAGATGAGTGATATCAAACCATGAATGAGTGAACTACAGGCTATGTAGGGCAACTTCATTTTGCTGATATTCAACTATCACTCAGGATCAGTGAATAGTGTATTGAACCAATACACTATCTATGTAGTCTATAGGCAAAGTTAATAACTAACCAAATTAATCCAAATTGTAACCACCTTTGGTTAAACATACATTATCAATTGTAAGTATTATACAGTAATGGAGGCATATCACAATTTGGTTATGTTTCATCTATTTAAATCCAGTAAATATAGTCAACTTCATTATAATCCAGAACCAGATATTACAGATAATTTATAGATATAAAAATCAATCATTACAGATTTTGGTTACACCAGACTGCGGTGATCGAACAAGGGGTCATCCGGCCCGGAGGACCACTTGTTCAATTGTTGCAGTCTGAGATTAATCAAAATCTGCAGTAATCAAATTTTTATGAAAAACATCTGGCCATGTCTCATCTATTTAAATCCACTAAGTACAGTCCAATTCATTATAATCCAGAACCAGATATTTTTCATAAAAATTCATTCACTGCGGATTTTGGTCACCCCAGACTGCGGTGATTGAACTTCTCTTTTTGACCAATTTTAGAATAAACATCTAAACGTCAGGAACGTCGGGATGTTATTAATGTAAAATTAATAAATAAATAAAGGTTTATATAAGAAGGATATTACATAAACCTGAAAGAAAAAAAAAACATAACATAAAATTGTATAATGTTAATATTTAAGATGAAGGAGCAGAGCCGTTGTATACCTTTTGTCGTGTGTTGGGAGCATATTTATCATTCCCTTCTAGACCTTTGACCTTACGAGATTGTAAACACTTCGATTATTGCATTAACCTTTAGAAGATATATCGATTCGCGGTGTGATCGCTTTTTAACGATAGAACTTCACCAGCCATGTTTTTAATATTCCCAAGCGGCTCTAAGAAAATTATAATCACGGGATGTAAGTTGTCAGGTGTATATTTGATTGATCTGCCTCGTAGATTAAAAATCACTATAAATTATTGCGCAAACAATACATTATATACAACAAACATGTTATTTATATATCAAATATTACAAACATTCCTGATATATAACTAACACGATTTTTCTTAAGATGCGGTCACACGGTGACAGTCCACGATCATATTGTGTATTTAGGTATTGTTTATTATTGGTAGCAATGAGAACTGTTTATTTTTTTAAATAAACAAAATCAAAGGTACATTGGAGGAAGATTATTTCAATATTTGGCATTTAATTTCCATTCGACTATTTTAATGAAAGCAAGATCTAGCTGATATTAAAGATCATTTAATTCTCCATTCATATGATTAGTTAAACCCACCACTCCCGCCCTTCGTCGTAGCATTACGTATCTGACTTTTCAAAGAGACAATTATAGCGAGTAGCTTTGTCGATGTCTGATCTGACAAGACGAAATCATAACACCATACAGCCAGTTATAAATTAATTTTTTTGTATTTCCATTATTCTAACCATGGTTGGATGTCAAGTATTTAATTTTGTGTGACCGCCTCTTAATGAAAAAGTCAACACCCCAAGGCCGGATTCGAACCAGAGGAAACAGGAGACTTTAATATAAATCCGTCGAGCAATATTTAAGTGTCTGAAATTGAAAAAAAAAATAGTATACATTACGATAATCAGACCAATTTGGACATATGGAATTGAGCTCTGGGGCTCTACCAAACCATCAAATTCCTCCCGCATAAAATCCTTGATGCTCCTTATTACGTTACAAATAAACTCATTCACAAAGACCTTAACATCCCATTCGCTGCAGATTTAGCCCAAAACAGATATGCGTATTTTCATTCGAAACTCCTTAACCATCCTAATCCATTAATTCTTAATCTTTCATCCTTAACAATCCCTGATAACCCTCCAAGGCGTCTGAAAAGAAGATGTCCACGGGACCTTCTAATTTAAATTAATGTTTGAAGTACCACTAATGGGTGGTACACCTTCCCAAGATTTTCAAGTGTATATGAAAATTTACATATTTACTTATTGTATTTATTATTTGTACAGTTGTAAATCACATTAAATAAATAAAAAAAAAAAAAAAAAGTGGCTGAAATTGAAAAACGGTATGAAACCTTCCACTCTTGCCCTCCGTGGTAGCCTTACTTATCTTCTCAAACAGACAACTATAGCGAGTAGCTTTGTCGATTGTACCACAAGTCATAATCTTACTATAATGACACAAGAAAAGGTCACTCGACGATCCTATATCACTTTTGAAATATTTGCTTAAAACTGGAAGAGGAAATATGAGATAGTTTAATGGAGCAATATTTTAAAAGCGTCTAAAATTTTAATACGGCGTTTATTTATCTTTAGAGTAGATTTGGAGAAAATCTAAAAAATTATGAAAAATCGATTGCATAAAGTGGCACATCCGATCAGTCGATATTATGGAAAAAGTTGACGTCACACCCCAGGCATATACTCGTCTTAAATGTGCAATTTCAGTTCTGTACGAATTTTCGTTTTTTAGCTTCCATTTACGTGATATTTGGACTCGGTATTTGCATCGAAATTTTGTACGATCGGAATACTTTTCCTTACTAACTTTTATATGAATTTTTTTTTTGTTTAATAATTTATTTATTGTTATTTACAACTGTATACACATATATACAACAAGTAAATTTGCTGTAGGTGATATAGTGACATGATAAAAACATGTGGAAAATCTACCCACTGATAGAACTCCTATAACATTTCTAGAGGAGAAGATCTCGAGGCTATCTTCTTTTCAGACGCCTAGGTGGATTATTAGATAATGACGGAGAAGCCAGGTTAGAAACAAGTGGATTTGGGTGGTTGAGAAGTTTATTATGAAAGGAACGGTATCTGGTTCTGGCCAGATCGGCAACATATGGAACATTGAGGTCCTGATGGACAACTTGATTTGTGACAAAGTAAGGAGCATTAAGGATTTTACGAAGGATTTTGGACTGTAAGGATTGGAATTTGATGGTTTAGTGGAGCCCCAAAGCTCAACTCCATATGTCCAGATAGGCCTTATATTAGTCATGTAGATCAGTCTTTTGTAATGGATTGGCAATTTAGACCGTTTGTTTAGTAAATGTTGTAATAGTCGCAATCTACGAGCAGTTTCTTGTCTTTTAAGTCTTGTATGAGGATTCCATGTCAGTCGTTTGTCGAGATGTAGGCCTAAGTAACGGATCTGTTCGACAGGAATAAGTGGGGTATTATTAAAGGATATTGTAGGGGAAGAGGTCATGGGTTTACGTTATATGAATTTAAGAATCGAAATTTAGAATAGCCTCTTCTCCATGAAGTCCCTTTTCTTTTGATACCTCATTCGTCAAAATCCATTGCTTCTAAGGTCCGGAAAATTGGTACTACCATATTATAATATGTATATACGGTGTATGAAACGATGTTGAAGTAAATGATATATCTATATATGGATAATTTTAATTTGGTCTGTATATTTTATTAACGCATTTTAAATAATTATGTAAGTTAATTTCATACTACTTATATTGCACTATAACTATTTTTTGTTAAATTTGTTTCAGATTTCAACGCTAACAAAATTTATGAAAATGATGACATGTTGTGTGCTCCATTTGCAAGGCAACTACGCCCTGATTCAACAAACAAGCTGATCCATATTCATACGGTCATTTGGAACCATGTTAGTCCGGCAATCTTTATCACACTGGCCACTATGATTTATTATAACAAAGCACATCTCCACGCCATTCAGTAGATGAATGGTGTATAGAGATAAATAGTGTATCGACTATATGGAGAGAGGAAAAAGTATCAAAATCATCAATTTATTTGTTGTATCAATTTATCAATGTACTACTTTATAGTACATTAAAATAGCTTTAATTTGAGTGCTGGCTGACAAATGTATTAATCAAAATAAATTCATTAACTACTGATTTTTCAGTACGTTTTTTTATGAAATGTTACTTTTTAAAAAGCTATATCTCGAGAACTATTGAACGTAAATAGCTCTTTTAGGGCTAATATTTCAGCAAATTTACTCTTCTTTAAGTAATGTTCTCTTAGATTTTCTTGTGTTGTTGGTAGTTTTAAAGATATAGAGCTCTGAACGTTTTGAAAAAGCTGCCATTTTTTATTGCCCCTACCTATACTTGGCAGACTCATCAATTTTGACTACTAATTATACATAGTTTTCATTAATGTAATCAAAAACTGGGGTGAAATAACTAACTTTTTCCTCCAATTGGGCTCATACTGGTTTCTACGCTTACAACTACTAGTACAAAAGCCGGAAAGAAAAAAAGGCAGTTATCTCACCCCAATTTTTGATTACTCTAATGAAAACTATGTATAATTAATAGTCAAAATTGATGAGTCTGCCAAGTATAAGTAGGGGGAATAAAAAATGGCGGCTGTTTCAAAACCTTAAAAAAATATTAATTTTTCATTCGGAGCTCTATATCTTAAAAACTATCAACTACACTAGAAAATCTAAGGGGACATTATTTAAAGAAGGGTAAATTTGAGCCTTGATAATGCTATTTACGTCCAATAGTTCTCGAGATATAGCTTTTTAAAAAGCAAAATTTCTTAAAAATCTACTGAAAGATAATTTATTTTGAGAAATCTATATCTCAGGAACTATGTGATGTACAGATGTCTATTAGCACTCAAATTAAAGCTAGTTTAATGGTCTATAAAGAAATTTATGACCTTTACCTTAAGCAATAGCAATAATACGTAAATAGCTCTTTTAGGGCTAATATTTCAGCAAATTTCCTCTTCTTTAAATAATGTTCTCTTAGATTTTCTAGTGTTGTTTATACGTACACCGAACGTTTTGAAACAGCCACCATTTTTTATTCTCCCTACCTATACTTGGCAGACTCATCAGTTTTGACTAGTAATCATACATAGTTTTCATTAAAGTAATCTAAGATTTGGGTGATATAACTGACTTTTTTCTCCTCTTGGGCTCTTACTGGTTCCTACAGCAACAACTACAATTACGTCAGTAACAGGAGCGTCAGCAACCGGGAAAGAAAAATCAATATAAAATGTCTGCAGTGTTAAGTCATAGTTTGGTTTTCGCGAGAGGGATGCGGTGGGAGCTTTTGAGCTCTGCTCTACCCTCACACGTGGGGGATAGAGTGGGCTCAGGGATCCTCAGGTCCATTGTGTAAATATTGTATATATTATTTTATCATTATCTTATTTTATTTATTTATTTTTCATGCAGATAGTTTGATTATGTTTATTATTTTGTTTGTATATATTTTAAGAGAGTTTTTATTTATTTATTTTTTTATTCATTTATTTATTTTATTTTATTTTAGTATGTATGAGATCATTCATCACTATAACCTATTGCCCACAAATGTGTGGCAGATTGTAATATCTATCAATAAATAAAAAGTATTATTTAAAAAAAAAAAGTTCGGTTTTCAATTTCCATTTAATATATAACTCAGCTTCGGAGATTCCTCTTTACGTAAAGTTGCCTGGGTTTATATGGTTCTTTTATTTTACCGGTCCGTAGTTTTATTTTTTTTTTCTATTTATTTATTTTTATATTATTTATGATTTCAGCAAATATACTGCGAATGAACCCCTGTATCACTGTTATTAATTGCCCTCAATTAGGAAATTATGTAATATTTCATAATAAAAACAGGAAGGAAAGGAACCCTTCGTGCTTACTGTTTTATAAATAAATATATAAATTATTGATCAAGAGCTTTTGTTGATTTACTCTTGAACGTGAAGATATCCTTTAAATAGGTCCTTATGGCAAGTAAACGTGCTTTGTAAAACGTGGAGTCCACGTTGTCTTGGATATCTATTCTCAACTCGCATGTTTTTCCCTGTACCGTAAACTTTATTTTTATAATCAATTTTTAAATAGCTTTCTTATTATTTATGTTACTTTAACTACTGAATTGGTTTATTCAGGTGAAAATCAAGAGATATTTTGAGCTACAGTTCAATATGTGGTTCTTCAGGTTGCCTGTAAAATGTTTTTAGAAAAAAAAAAAAAGAAAATTCGGATAGGAAATATATTCATAACATTTCAGTATTTATTACGCATATTATTTTTCTTCTTTTCTTGTTTCAGCCGCTCTAAGGATAATTGCGCCGCAAATATTTTTATAACCTCGACTAGGTTATCGCGGCAAAGGGCGTTAACCTAATGAAGGTAAGTTAACAAACAAAATGTGAGTGAAAAATGAAAGAAAAAGACACAGATAGAAAAAAACATGGTGTGGAAAAAAACTAATAAGAAAGTTATAATATAACTAAATATTTTCATATGAGCTCAAAGCCACATAAGATTCAGATCTATTCGTACAAGAGCCGGGGTGAGTAGTAGGCAGTTATTTTACCCCAATTTTTGATTATCTTGATGAAAACTGCATATAATTACTAGTCAAAATTAATGTATCTGCCAAGTGTTGTTAGGGGGAAATGAAAAATTGTGGCTGCTTCAAAACGTAAAAAAAATTAATTTTTCATTCGGAGCTTCTATATCTATATCTTAAAAATTACCAACACCACTAGAAAACCGAAGAGAATATCATTTAATGAATAGTTAATTTTCATAAATATAGATCATAATAGAGCTATTTACGTAAAATAGATCCTGAGATATTGCGTTTTAAAAAGCAACATTTCATAAGAAATGAACTGAAAAATCAGTAGTTAGTGAATTTATTTTGAGAAATCTATATCTTGGTATATGGACATTGGTAAGTTGAATGATTTTGAGACATAGATAAATAATTTTTTTTTTTAATAATTTATTTATTGATATTTACAACTGTATACATATATATACCATACATCAAGTAAATTTGCTGTAAGTGATATTATGACATGATACAAACATGTGGAGAATCTACCCATTGATAGAACTCCAATAAAATTTCTAGAGGAGTAGATCTAGAGGCCATCTTCTTTTCAGACGTCTAGAAGGATTATTAGGTAGTGAAGGAGAAGCCAGATTAGAAACGAGTTGGTTTGGGTGGTTGGGAAGTTTATTATGGAAGGATTGGTATCTGGTTCTGGCCAAATCGGCAACATAGGGGACATTGAGGTCCTGATAGATGATTTGATTTGTGACAAAGTAAGGAGCATTAAGGATTTTACGAAGGATTATGGACTGTAAGGATTGGATTCGAGAGGAATTAGGTGGTTTAGTGGAGCCCCATAGCTCAACTCCGTACGTCCAGATAGGCCTGATAATAGTCATGTAGATCAGTCTTTTGCAATGGATTGGAAGTTTGGACCGTTTGTCTAGTAAATGTTGTAATAGTCAAATTACTACGGATCTTTCAGTGCATTTTCCTATGAAATGTTGCTTTTAAAAATGCTATATCTCGGAAAATATTCAACGTAAATAACGCTATTATGGCTCATATTTTAGAAAATTTACTCATTTTTAAATAATGTTCTCTTAAGTTATCTAGTATTGTTGGTAGTTTTAAAGAAATAGAGCTCCAAATGAAAAAAAATATTTTTTTTACATTTTGAAACAGTCACCATTTTATATTCCCCCTAACTATACTTGACAGATTCATCAATTTTGGCTAGTAATTATATATAATTTTAATTAAAGTAATTTATAATTGGGATGAAATAATCGATTTGTTTTTCTTCCTCTCGGGCTCTTATATTATATATTGGGCTAATACAGAAGTTAAATTCGCAGCTTAATTAGTATAAATATATGTTTTATTTTATTTTAATACTGTCTTGTATTATGAATCGTATTATTATTATATATATGTTAGTAAGTGAGTAGAGACTGTGGAAGAGATGAGAGAGAGACGGGGTCATAGCGAAATGTCACAAGTTCAGCGAGCACCGCCCACACCAGCTTCCAATACCCTTTCATCTCACCATATTACTCTCCTTTCTAATCTTTAGAATTGTAGGTAATGACAATATAATTCTCTCATATTTTTATAATATATATGTATAATAAAAATTCCATTAGAATCAAAAAATTTATATCTAGTATATAAAGTTATAAAAGGTAATGAGGAGTAACGAAAAGGCTATAAATA
>NW_027107479.1:127280-129065 GCF_000696795.3 Halyomorpha halys
AAACTCAGGTCGAAACGTCGGCATAAAATAAAAATATGGTTTTGTTTATTTATGTTGTTCTTTGCTGACCGCACCCCCCGACAAACTTCTTCAAGCATTAATCTACGGTCAACTATCTACACCTCATTATTTTATAAATATGTATAAATCTGGAATGAAAGGACGCATTAATTATTTATTATTCATTAATTATTATTAATCAATTAATTTCATTTCTAGTTATTAGTAGACAAGAATTTAAAAAATGACTATTTAAACATTATTATCTTTCATTCCCTAATTTTCTCAAGTATTAGTGGATGAATGAATTTTTTAAAAATACATTTTTTTATTTTTGTTTACATTTAAAATTGTTTTTATTGTTATATCATGTAAATACATGTATTGTATATAGGTCCGTTAATGGATTGATTGGTAAGCTGTATATTTTGACAACACAATGTATTTGGCTGGCATGGATAAATAAAGGATTTCTCTCTAATTACACTCCGATCATTGATCCTTTCTGTTTTAGTCCTTCTGAATTAATTTAATTACATTGTTATAGTTATAACTAAATAAATAAATAATAAATTTCACATTGAAAAAATGGAACAGGTTTTCGTGAAAAATTTTTGAAGTTCTGTTCTGGAAAATATTAATTAATAATATTTTAGATTTAGTCGATGCTAATTTGATATTCTCTGCAACCTTGGTCATAATCGGATGATATTCATATAAAAAGATCATTTAATAATTATAACAATATTTCAAACCGTAGAAAATTAGGTCTATCCTAAACAAATTTTTAAATGGATGTTGAATGAATTGTAATAAAGAACTTGTTCCTTAATCCATTTAGGTTTTATTCAATTTATTTAAGTTGTTAATTAGTATTTAATTCACAGTTTCTATTACTTCCATACTTTTTTTTTTTTAATCTAATATAATTTACAACTATACACAATAATACAATAAGTAAATATGGTGCATGTTTCATATACACTTGAAAATCTTGGGAAGGAACCACCCATTGGTGGTACTTCAAACATTAATTTAAATTAGAAGGTCCAGTGGTCATCTTCTTTTCAGACGCCTCGGAGGATTATCAGGGATTGTTAAGGATGAAAGATTAAGAATTAATGGGATAGGATGGTTAAGGAGTTTGGAATGAAAAGACGCATATCGGTTTTGGGCCAAATCCGCAACAAATGGGATGTTAAGGTTTTTGTGAATGAGTTTATTTGTAACGTAATAAGGAGCATCAAGGATTTTACGTAGGATTTTAAATTGTAAGGATTGGATGCGGGAGGAATTTAATGGTTTGGTAGAGCCCCAGAGCACAATTCCATATGTCCAAATTGGTCTGATTATCGTAGTGTATACTAATTTTTTGTAGTGAATGGGAAGTTTAGAGTGTTTGTCAAGTAAGTGTTATAGTAATCGGAATCTACGAGCAGTTTCTTGTCGTTTCAGTCTAGTGTGTGGACAAGTAAGTCTCTTTCCATACTTTAATTTCCAAAAAGTGTTCATATTTACCTTTTTATGGATTTCTTGTTTCCTATGAAGTTCTTCAATTACTTTTAAAGAAAAATTTCGCGAGATCTTTGGAGAGAGAGTTCACCAGGAGAGGCCATTGGTTTATATCTCGCGGAATAATACCATACAAAACAAACCTTGGAAGACAAAAGTGTAAATTGGGAATAGAGCCATCTTGGCGGAAAATATTATTTTGGACTCCCTGGAGAAAATACATCATCACCTGCATGGTAACTAGCTCTGAGATTATTCATCTTTTTTTTTTTT
>NW_027107479.1:129239-141302 GCF_000696795.3 Halyomorpha halys
ATGATATCTTTTAAGTTATCTATTCATTGAAGTATTTCTTATTATCGTATGTCTTAATTTATATATACATTTTTTTAAATTGATTTCTTATTATTTATTTATGTCTTTGGTTTGACTTTACATTGCTGGCTAATCATAAATTCGTTTAATTTGTTCAACGGATCGAACGTAGGAAGAGGATCACTGGAAAATCTCCCCTTCCCACGTTCGATCCTGAGAGAGTGACATAAAGAGAATAAAATTGCCAATTGGAATGAAATTGTTAAATTAAAAAAAAATAAAATAAAATATTTGTATTTAGAGCATAAACGAGTATTGATTGTAAAAGGAAAAGGTAGGGGAAAAAATGTTGTTATATCATGTAAATATATGTATTGTATATATGTCTGGTCATGGATTGATTGGTATAAGTACAAGAGCCCAAGAGGAGAAAAAATACCGTTATTTCACCCCAATTATTGATTACTTTAATGAAAACTATGTATAATTACTAGTCAAAACTGATGAGTCTGCCAAGTATAGGTAGGGGGAATAAGAAATGGCGGCTGTTTTAAAGCGATAAAAAAAACAAATTTTTCATTCGAAGCTCTGTATCTCTACTACTACCTACAACACTAGAAAATTTAATACAACATAATTTAAAGTAGAGTAAATTTTCTAAAATATGAGCCCTAATAGAACTATTTACGTTCCATAGTTCTCGAGATATAATTTTTAAAAAGCAACATTTCATACTATGTGATGTACAGATGTCTATTAGCACTCAAATTAAAGCTAGTTTAATGAGCTATAAGAAGTATATGACATTTATTTTCGTAGGAGTAGTAGTTTTAACGAAATTTGCTAAAATAAATTGATTTATAGTTGATCGGACAAATTTTCATTAGCCAAATTTATATTCATATGTGAATATCATAAAAACTACTGCCCCTATGAAGATAAGTGTCATAAACTACTTTATAGTAAGTCAAATTTCCTTTATTTTGAGTGTTGGCAGACATATGTACGTCTTATGGGTCTAGAAAAATATTTTTTTCAAAAATCCTTACTTTTTTTCAACATTTTATACGGACAACTAATTAACATTTTGTGAGTTTATGTTGTCAAATATCATAAAAACTACTACTCATACAAAGATAAACATTATTGACTATTAGTAATAGCTTTAATTTGAGCGCTGGCAGTAAAAATACTTTTTATTTATTGATAGATATTACAATCTGTCACACAGTTGTGGGCAATAGGTAATAGTGATGAATGATACATACTAAATACGTATACATACTAAAATAAATAAATGAATGAAAAAAAAAAAGAAGTTTGTTGTGTCAAAAAAATGTGAGGGGTAGAGCAGAGCTCAAAAGATCCCAGCGCATCCCTCTCGCCGCATTACTGGTATCCACGGTAACTAGAAAAAACGAAAAAAAGAAAAAAATTGAAGAAAGAATAAAAGCTAGGTTGAAGGATGGAAATGCTTGATATTTTTGAATTTCGAAACTGTTAGCTCGCGCCAAAAACTTAAAAATTAGAATTTATAAAATTTATCCTTTCCACTGTTCTTTATGGATGTGAGACGTGTTCTCTTACACTAAGGTTTTTGAAGTATTACGTAAAATATGCAGACTGAAAAGAATGAGTTAACGGGAGAATTGAGAAGGTTACAAAACCCTGAATTGGGGGAACTGCACCTAGTAAATATAATTCAGGTTATAAGATTTAGGGGAATAAGATGAGCGTGTAAGATTGTAGGACGAACGAAATATTAAAATATATATTAACTAACATAAACTAAAAATATTAACTAACACTAAAATATTAACTAACACTGACCTGACGGATAAAGGTCCGAGGGGTAGACGAAACGTAGATGGGAGTTTTGCGTTAAATCTGATTTAGTAGATTTAGGTTTGGAGGGGCGTCACTGGACATATCGCATTGTATTTCTTGAGTGACTTAAGTCTAAAACTTATATTTCTGGAAATGTGTCACTCTTGCCTATGGAGGGGGAATAGCATTAAGGCACCAAGAGTGACATAAGTGCCCTCTGGCGGACAAGCTCTGAAGCTAGGTTGATACAGTTTTGATGATTCATAAAGATATATTTACCAATTTCTTTCATATTCATAACTCAAAAACACCGATTTTTGAGTTGTGTCACTTTAGAAATACTAGTGCGATATGTACATAGAGAACGATCGGCAGCGAACATTCGGGTTCATGAAACCTTTATTATTTCTCCCAAATTCTTTGTAGGAACGTTTAAAATTTAAAATAGCTTCCAAACTTATTTCTATGAAAATAATTAATTATCTATATAAAGTATTGTGGGAGGAGATCCCTCTTTGTTACTCAACCCACCGCGACCACTCAGCCGTGGCGCAGTGCAGTTGTCAGATCCTCTGTTTCTGTTCTCGACAGCTGAGTGGGTTCTACTCCCACAGGCGCTTACGTAAATTGTACTTACTTAGTCGGATTATCTATAGAGCACTAAGGATGTCTGTAGTTAGCTCTACACAGTGTAACTTTATATAATCAAGTTATACAATATCAAGAACACTAGAAGACCTAAGAGAAAATCATTTAAAATAGAGAAAAATATCAGATCTAATAGAGCAATTTTTTATTTAAGCCAATCCATGTCGAAGGTGATGTTCATCTAATAGAACTATTCATGTTCAATAATTCCCGAGATATAGCTTTTAAAAAAGCAACAGTTAAATTACTATAAAGTAGTATATGCCGTTTATCTTCGTAAATTGATTTATAGTTTTTCGAACAAAATTTCATGTCGAAAATTTATACAACCCCTACGAAGATACGTGTCATAAGCTGCATTATAGTTAGTTGTTTTGAGTGCTGGCAGACATATGTACGGCTAATGGTTTCTGAGATATATTTTATCATTTTGTGAAATATGATAAAAAATTCTACTCCTATGAAGATAAACGTTATACGTTACTCAAAAGTACATTTAACTAGCTTTAATTTGATTGCTAGCAGACACTTGTACGTGTTATAGAGCCTGAGATATGTTTTTCATATATTAAAATTGATGGCCAAACAACAATAAATCAATTTATTTTTGGAAATATTATGAAAACTACTATTCCTACGAAGGTAAAGGTCATAAACTTATTTATAGTCCATTAAACTAGCTTTAATTTGAGTGCTAATAGACATCTGTAGGTCGCATAATTCCTGAGATATGGATTTCTCAAAATAAATTAACTAACCACTAATTTTTCAGAAGAATTTTAAGACATTTTGCTTTTTAAAAAGCTATATCTCGAGAACTATTAGACGTAAATAGCTCTTTTAGGGATAATATTTCAGCAAATTTATTCTTCTTTAAATAATGTTCTCTTAGATTTTCTAGTGTTGTTGATAGTTTTTAAAAAATAGAGCTCCGAATGAAAAATTAATGTTTTTTTAAGGTTTGGAACTGCCGCCATTTTTTATTCCCCCTACCTATACTTGGCAGACTCATCAATTTTGACTATTAATTATACATAGTTTTCATTAAAGTAATCAGATAGAATTCAGTGGTGAGATAACTGCCTTTTTTTCTTCTCGGCTCTTGTACTATTAGGGCTCATATTACATCATTCTGTCGTAAGGTTTTTGAGATATAATATAATATAATAAAATAAATTTTGACAAATTTTTCAGTGCATTGTAATTATATAAAGTTTTCATTCACATAATAGAAAATTAGGAAGAAATAGTTGCCTTTTTTTCCCTCCCCGAATCTTGTACTTATAGCTTCCCCAGCGTCGTGGTAGCCATGCTGTTTCGTTCTTTCCTATGCCTAACCTTAAACTACTACTGAACATGAATAAAACTCAAAGAAAAAGGGATTTAGACAGTCATCAGTAATTTTTTTAAATTTTCTTTACCTTAAACAATTACAGTATGAATTTGTCTTTCCCATCTATCCGCAGATTCGAAATCCCTATCGAATGCATAGCCTTAACCATCAGCTAAGTTCATCCATTCTTCCACAGCTGTTTTTCCTACTTTTTAAATTTTTAGGTTATCTGGACGTACGTAGTTCAACTTAGAGGCTCCGATAACCATTGAATTCCTCCAGAATCCAATCCAAAATCCTTTATGCTCCTAACTTTGTCACAAATCAAGTCATCCATCAGGACCTCAATGTCCCATATGTTGCCGATTTGGCAAGAACCAGATACCAATCCTTCCATGATAAACTTCTCAACCACCCAAAACCACTTGTTTCTAACTTGGCTTCTCCTTCATAACCTGATAAACTTCCTAGGCGTCTGAAAAGATGATTACATCAAGATCACCTTCTCTAGAAATGTTATTGGAGTTCTATCAATGAGTAGATTCTCACATGTTTGTATCAGGCCATTATATCACTTACAGCAAATTTACATGATGTATATATTTTTATACAGTTGTAAATAACAATAAATAAATTATAAAAAAATAAAATAAAATCGCGTATCTTGTCGTTGTTTTTCCGTAGGGTGGGTTCGTCAGTCCCACGCCTATTTTTTTGTGAGTGCCACCATTGGCTAACGGGCCTCACAACTGCCCGGGGGGAGGCTGTGAGTGAGTTTTGTATACTTTTATGCTTGAAAAAATCCAGGATATGGCCGGGATCTAACTCTCAACCTTTGGAGGCGCGTTGCCAAGTTGCTACCGTCACCGCCAATCTGTATATTGGTTTTTTTTTTTTTTAATTTATTTATTTCTCTGTAAACTGATCTATTGCTGTGACTATTATGTCTTTTGTTTGATTTTACATTGCTACCAAATGATAACTTCGTTTAACCGATCGAACGTGGGAAAAAAAAAAGAACAAATAGTTTAAAACTATTTTAATGTCCGACGTTTCGCCCCACTTTACAGGGCTTTATTAGTGCTAATGAGATACAAAAAAAAAAAACAGAGAATATTAGAACAATAAGGTAATTTAAGCTAGGATAAATATTATGTAAAAATAAAGTGATAAGAAATTACTTATAAATGAAAGGATATAAATAAAAGGATCCTTTTATTTAAATGTAATTTCTTATCACTTTATTTTTACATAATATTTATTCTAGCTTAAATTACCTTATTGTTCTAATATTCTCTGGTTTTTTTTCTTTTTAGCCCTGATGAAGCTCTGCAAAGTGGGGCGAAACGTTGGACATTAAAATAGTTTTAAACTATTTGTTCTTCTTTTTTTGACCGCAACCCTGACCATCTTCTTATATTTAAAAACAATTTTAAGTCACTCATCCATTTATAAGGTGAGCCAGTGACGTAATACTGAATCAGCTTTGAGGATTACAGAACATTACGTATTTATAAGCTTTATCATTCAAATTATTGCGGCAGGTGGCGTTGATCCCCAGTAAAGAACCCTTGAGTGGGTGCTAGGTCTCTATACTACGTCATCCCAACTCCTCTGACGTCAAACCGGTTCCCTCTCCCATATCCTCCCTGCTCTTATTTGACCTTATCTTTTATTAAACCTCTCTAATAAAATTCTTTTATTGTCATTTATTCTTTGCTATTTATAAGTTTTATTTATAAAATTTTTTCTCTATTATATAAAAAAGTTTTTAGAGATCACCCTATAATATTTTATTTTACACTAGCAGACCCGGCAATGATGTATATATGATGATCCGGCATGAGGTTCTATATACATTAATTGAACATTATTATTTAATTTGATATCAATTAATATATAGATGAAGTGATAAGACGGTAACTATATAGTGCAAGAGCCCAAGAGGAGAAAAAAGGCAGTTATCTCACCCCATTTTTTTGATTACTTTAATGAAAACTATGTATAATTAATAGTCAAAATTAATGAGTCTGCCAAGGATTCGTAGGGGGAATAAAAAATGGCGGTTGTTTCAAAGCGATAAAAAAAACTAATTTTTCATTTGGAGCTCTATATCTTAAAAAGTAGGTACTTTATATCTCAAAAACCATTTGACGTACAGATGTCTATTAGCACTAAAATTAAAGCTAGTTTAATGAGCTGTAAAGTATTTAATGATGTTTATCTTCGTTGAAGTAATAGTTTAAATGAAATTCCCTAAAATAAATTGATTTAAAATTGTTGGGACAAATTTTCATTGGCCAAATTTATATTCATATGTGAATATCATAAAAACTACTTCTCCTACGAAGATAAGTGTCATAAACTACTTTATAGTAAGTTAAATTGCCTTTATTTTGAGTGTTGGCAGACATATGTGCGTCTTGTGGATCTAGAGATATATTTTTCAAAAATCCAACATTTTATACGAACAACTATAAATTAACATTTTGTGAGTTTATTTTGTCAAATATCATAAAAACTACTACTCCTACAAAGATAAACATAATTAACTATTTTGTAGTAAATTTAACTAGTTTTAATTTGAGCCCTGGCAAACATCTGTATGCTTTCTGAAATAAATCAATGTTATTGTCCGAACAACTATAAATCAATTTATTTTAGCAAATATCATAAAAATTGCTATTCCTACGAAGGTAAAGATCATAATCTTATTTATAGTCCATTAAACTACCTTTAATTTTAGTGCTAATAGACATATGTACGTCACATAGTTCCTGAAATATAGATTTCTCAAAATAAATTAACTAACTACTAATCTTTCATTAGATTTTTAAGAAATTTTGCTTTTTAAAAAGCTATATCTCGAGAACTATTGGACGTAAATAGTTCTTTTAGGGCTAATATTTCAGAAAATTGACTCTTCTTAAAATAATGTTCGCTTAGATTTTTTAGTGTTGTTGGTAGTTTTTAAGATATAGAGCTCCGAATGAAAAATTAATGTTCAATGTAATGTTTCAATTTTTAAATTTATTTGAGGGTTTCAGACGACGCTAAAAACCAATACCATTTGGTTTTTCCTTAAAAAAAATTTTAATCCTCATTTTTTAAAAAAATTTAGTAAATAAAAAATCATTTAATAGAATCAGTATTTTTTTTTTCAGAAAGATATATATCGATTATAATAAAATAACCATGATGAAAATGTATACTCTTTGGGCTAAGTGGCAAAAATACTTAATTTTGTTAAATTTTTTTTTACTGAAAAATTCGGACCGGCTATAATCTTCCCGAGAAAATCCTAAACATACAGCAAAAGGCGATATGTTAGGCCAAATAATCGGGCGAATGGTATGGCAGCGTATAAAGTACATATATGAAACAGATAAATATTGATTTTTATATATTAGATATTATCACAATGTATAATATTTTATTTTAAATATAAGGAGGAATAATAAAAATAAATTATACAATCTGAACTACGGAATACATTACATAATTTGAGCAACTGGTAGTAAAATTTAATGAAAAATTGTATAATTTGTAATTTGGGGGCACCCCCGTAGTTTAATCAACTTGAATTCAGTATTAATTTTTTTTTCAATAAATTTAAATACTTAAATATAAATATTTAAATTAAATTTTAATTTCAATAATAAAATTTGCATTATAGTGGTATTTGGACAACTTTTTTATTTTATTTTTATCTGGTGGGCCTTACATGGTTGATATAACATATGTTATATGTATATATATTTTAACAGTTCATTATGAGGGGGTATAGTCATACAAATGACACCCCTAACTATATAAAATGTTCTTATTAAAAGAAAAAAAAATAATAAAATAAGAATAATGCTTCTTAATAAAAGAGGAAAGTAAAATTAATAACAAAAAATAATGATATTGGTACACTTAAATAAAACAAATAATTGTCTTCTAATAGAGAAGAAAAGAGAAAAAAAAAATAATAATGAATAAATAAAATGAATATTAATAATAAGTAAATAGAGGTAGTGTGACTATGAATTATTTTTATATTTATTAAAAATTTATAAAAGAATGTCCTGCAGCAGTCTGGGCTTCAGTCTTCGGGTTGAGGTTGGGTTTCCCAGGTTGTAGGTCACTGCTCCTTTAACTGTGGGCAACTGGGAGTGGAACTTCATGAACCGTTTTTTGATATAATCCTCTATTGACTCCATTTGTAATTCGCGATGCAATTGGCTATTTATTATGAACCAAGGAGCATTAACTGCGATTCTTAGGACTTTATTTTGAAAAGATTGTAGTTTTTTCCTTTTCGTGAAGGATGCCGCTCCCCGGACTTCACATCCGTACATCAGCAGTGGCCTGAGGATTGTTTTGAATATAAGAACATTTGTTTCTGGTTTTAGTTTGGAATTTCTGTTCAGGATAGGATATAGCATTGCTAACCTTGCATAAGTTTGAGTTAGTTTGATGTTGATATGGTTATTCCAGGTTAGGCGGCGATCTAGGTGAATTCCCAGGTATCTTACTGTTTCACTGGTTGGATTCCATTTCACATTTTTACCTTTGAGGATTAGATCCAGTGGATCTGGTGGGCGTCGAAGAGTAAAAACTTTTGAGTTGCATTTTACACAACTTGTGCTAAGTGTGTTAAAGTCGAGGAAATTCATCTTATATAACTGTGCTAAATATGATACCTCTTTCGACTAAACCATACTTCGGGGAGTGCTAAAACTTAAAATCAATTTTTAATAAATTTTATCTGGTTTTATTATTTAAATTTTCACCCCGATAATTAATTTTATTACTTTATATTTTATACATAATATCCATTCTTTTTCTTTTTTCTTTATCTTATTTTTAATCTATATTCATATGTTACTACCAACTTTAGTATACTTACATTAATTAATTTATTATTATTAATGTTTCTATTATATACTATTCACACCCCTATTTATTTTGTTTATCATATTATATTTATTGTATCTATTATTTTAACTACATTTCTTTTGTGTATTTTATCCGTGTGTAGTTATAATTTTTTTTTTTTATAATTTCTTCCCCCTATTATGTATATTATCATTTAATGTTTGCCTATTTTTGATATTTTCTTTATTTTTCTATACTGTTTACTTTTAAATTATTTTTAAATGTAACGTACTTTAACTGTCAATCCCTAACTCTGCTCTATACACCCTGCCAATAACAGTTCACTTTCGCTCAGACTTCAAGTCTAAAAGGTACGTTGATTTTATCTTATCCCCATTTTTCCATCTCTTAGTTTGTACTTTAATTTATGTATCTTCCTTTTATCCGTTATTATTTCCGTTTCCATTGATTAATTTTATTTTCTTATTTAATTTTTACGTTTTATTGAATACACAAGACTGAAACGACAAGAAACTGCTCATAGATTCCGATTGCTACAACACTTACTTGACAAACGCTCTAAACTTCCCATAACAAAACATTAGTATACACTACCATAAATAATCAGACCAATTTGGACATATGGAATTGAGCTCTGGGGCTCCAGCAAACCATCAAATTCTTCCCGCATCCAATCGTTACAATCCAAAATCCTACGTAAAATCCTTGATGCTCCTTATTACGTCACAAATAAACTCATTCACAAAGACCTTAACATCCCATTCGTTGCAGATTTGACCCAAAACAGATATGCGTCTTTTCATTCCAAACTCCTTAACCATCCTAACCCATTAATTCTTAATTTTTCATCCTTAACAATCCTTGATAATCCTCCGAGGCGTCTGAAAAGAAGATGGCCAGGGGATCTTCTAATTTAAATTAATGTTTGAAGTACCACCAATGGGTGTTACCTTCCCAAGATTTTCAAGTGTATATGAAATATACTACATATTTACCTATTGTATTATTTTGTACAGTTGTAAATTACATTAAATAAATAATTTAAAAAAACGTTTTATTGTACATCTTTTTTATTTTTGATTTAATTTTTTCCTTTATTACATCATTTAAGTGTTTGTATTTTTTTTTAGCCCAGATGAAGCTCTGCAACGTGAACGAAACGTTGGCTCGGTATAAATAGTTTAATCCTTTCATTGCACTTATTTTTCTTCTTTTTTTTTTAAATATGAAATTGAATCGAGGATAATTATATAGAAGGGATTCATAAATAATTAGATGAAATAGTACAAAAATCTCCTTTTATTCATAATAACGAAAAATCCATTAATCAACTAACTCTGCCTTTTCACTTTGATTTGGTTTTCTTAAAAACACATCTGATGAGGTGCACTGCATCACACTACGTTTACTTCCTAACCTACTTATGTTCCCAATTTTTGTTTACATTAGTAAGAAAAAAAATAAGTTAGTATAAATATAAGTATATATTATCCAGCAAGTGAGGGCTGAAAATCAACTATAGCATTTCTGGGGCACATTCAGCCGAATTCCACACTATCTTTTTTTTTTCTTATAACGCATGGCTATGTTCGCGGAACATCCACTGCTATCTTGAACTAAATATCATGGCTACAAACAAGACTAGAACCCAAACAAGAGAGCCCGGAAGGGCGCAGCTATAAATAGTGAAAGGAAGGATCGAGTCGATACTCCACAGGACGCCTGACGCCCAGGAGGTGAACACCCTTCGTCTACGACTCAGCCTCGATGTGTACGAGTCGTAGTAGGAGAGAGATGGATGGCCGCGTCTGTGTAAACAGATCTGTCTAATGGAGTCATATCGTATTGTTCAGGGTGAGGCGTATGTGGACCCATCTTGTTTACAAATTGCTACGAAAATAGCAGGCAATATACGAAGTACCTCTAAATGTGAAAAATTAACTTGTACATTTGAAACAGCATAAAATAACTTCATAGAATATAAAGAAAGGAGTTCAAAAACATAAAAATGGTGTCAATTCGATATTTACATTAAATTAACCATATAAATCCTCCTAATCCGTATAGTACAAGAGCCGGGAAGAAAAAAAGGCAGTTATCTCACCCCAATTTTTCATTACTTTAATGAAACTTAGGTATAATTACTAGTCAAAATTGATGAGTCTGCCAAGTATAGGTAGGGGGAATAAAAATGGCGGCTGATTCAAAACCTTAAAAAAACATTAATTTTTCATTCTTTTAAATTTCTCTATATCTTTGCAACTACCAACAATAGAAAACCTAAGAGAGCATCATTTAAACAAGAGTGAATTTGCTATAATATGAGCCATAAAGATCTATTTACGTCCAATAGTTCTCGAGATATAGACTTTTAAAAAGCAACATTTTATAAAAATTTACTGAAATATCAATAGTTAGTGAATCTATTTTGAGAAATCTATATCTTAATAACCATTCAACGTACAAATGTCTATTAGCACTCAAATTAAAGCTAAAAAGTTAATTATTTTTAACGTTTTGAAGCAGCCGCCATTTTTTATTCCCCCTACCTATACTTGGCAGACTCATCAGTTTTAACTAGTAATTATGCCTACTTTTCAATTAAGTAATCCAAAATTGGTGTGAAATAACTTCCTTTTTTTTCCTTTTGGGCTCTTGCACTACTAGGTACAATCCTTGTTCAGTTTCACCCATCCCTACAATCCCCATCTAAGGTTGAAACGGCAGTGGTCAAGAGACATATGGTAAAATAAAAATGGACAATTGGAGTTCTATGGTCAGATTTTCCATTCATGTAGAGTGTTTAAGGCTTAAGTGCACTTACTCAGCCTCCACTGGTTCATTACCAGTGACGCGGTGAGAGAACTGGGATCTCAATGAGCCCAACTCTACCCCTCATACCTAGGAGATAGAGCTAGGGAATTCTCTGGTCGATAATGTAAATATTCAATATAACAGTGTAAATGTGACTAGTGATTATTTTATATTTTATTTTTTCCTTCGTTGTACATAATTTGATTGTGTTCATTTTATTTATCCTTCTGTTTATATATTTAAAGAGAGATTTTATTTATTTCTATGTAAATTCTTTATTTGATATTTATTTATTTATATTTATTCTTGTTTTATTTTATTAAAAACCAGTCTTATAAACATCAATCATCTGAATACTTAGGATTCACCCCAGATTGTAGTAATTGAATAATTGTAAAAAAAAAAAAATTAATTTCCTAGAAGTTTTTTTTTTGGAAAATAAAAATTTTACAGATAAATATTCTCTATTTTATTCCAAAATTTCAATTTTACCTTGTAAAATAGTTTTTGCATATCAAAATTTTTAATAATATATTTTTTAAGAGGAGAAGATGGTC
>NW_027107479.1:141443-158013 GCF_000696795.3 Halyomorpha halys
AAAAGAGAAAAAAAAAATAATAATGAATAAATAATTTATTTTAAAAAAAATCAACATTACCTGTAGACAGCTCTACCTTTTTTTACTCTTGACTTTTAATTTTGTGGCGGTCCCACGAAATGATAATGTGACCCTCCACCCTGTTTAATATAGGGTGGTAACCTGTAGATAGTGAATAATAAATCTGAAAATTTAATTAGACCTGGAAACCGAAATAAGAATCAGTTGACTGAGATTCTACAGGTACATGATGAGAATGGACCAAAGGAGACTAAACAAGAAACTCTTTGACAGAATCCGTGAATACAAGAGCGTAGGAAGATATATTAATCCTGAATCTTTTGGCAAACAAAGAAAAATGGAAGTGTACTGCGTGGTCGGAAGAGAGGAAGCAAAGGCACGCAGAAATGATGAGAAGATAAGAGGAGAAAAGAAATTCGCGTGGTCATGAAAGGCCGTTCCGTAAAAAAAATATCTGTGAATTTACGATTATTGAATTAATATAATAATGAGAATAAATTCATTTTATATGATAAAAACTAAATTAATTTTTAAATAATAATTTTTTTATATAAGAAGATGGTCAGGGTTGTGGTCAAAAGTGAAACAAAAATAGTTTACAACTATTTATTTTCCGACGTTTCGCCCCACTTTGCTGGGCTTCATCAGGGATAAAAATATACAAAATGATACAATGATAACAATAAAAATACAAAGATAAGAATAAAAACAAGTAACAGTGGCAAGAGTAAAAATTTCTTAATAAAAATACGTAAAATATAAAGCTAAAAAAGTACAGGAGATGCATATAAAAACAAAAAAAAATTATGTAGAGATAATATAAACGTCATGAAAAAATAATAAATATAAAAATAAATAAATAAATAATAATAATGATATAAAATGACAATAAATGAGCAAAGAGCAAGTCAGGACAACATACCTGACAACCGATTCATTTGAGCAGGTATGTTGTCCTATATAATTTTTTTTTTTGTATCATTTTGTATTTTTTTAGCCCTGATGAAGCCCTGCAAAGTGGGGCGAAACGTCTGAAAATAAATACTTGTAAACTATTTTTGTTTCACTTTTGACCGCAACCCTGACCATCTTCTTATATATCAATTTTTGCGGTCAACTATATATACATATATACAATAATTTTTTTTAAATTGGAGATATTGACTTTTCATATGAAAGTTTTCATTTCAGTGTAAATAATTTATTTAAAAAAAAAAAATCAATATAATAGAATCAACCGGAATCGGATATTTCTTAAGTTTGTTTCGTAACTCGTAAATGTAAAGTGATCTTAAGAAAAACTTCTCCGACCTAGACTGCGACGTTTCCTGGAACGTTGAGCTCGAAGACTGGAACGTCCCCCTTGTTCTAGAATCAGTTCCGCATCCTCTGTCAGGGGCAGTATCATCGGAACATGGCGGAGCAATAGTTCGGGACGTCCTCGAACGAGATATTTCAGACAGAGTTCTTCAGGAAGTTGAGATAAGGAAGAAGCTGATGTTTGTTCAAGGCAATCGATATCCTCCCCCAGTCTTCTCACACGGAAGAAAGGACCGAAGGAACCTGTTTGCTATAGTACACCATCTAAAAATAACAAACCGGACCTGAAAAAAGTATCTATTTGCCGAACGATAGCTCCAAAGTATCATTTTTCGGACGTTATTTATTTTATTTTAATTCAATATTTTTAGTTTTATTTATATACTTTTTTTTGGTCTGTTTTACCAAAATGTAAATATAGCAATTATATAAAATGTAATTAGTAAATTGTTTTGTATGTAAGTAGGTATCCCAAAACAATATGGTGAATGAAAAGAATACAAGAGATACAATAAATTACTAAAAATATTTTGACATAGTAGGATGATAAGATACAAAAAGATAGAGTTAAAATTATGTAAATATAAGTAAAAAGAACAATATCTGTAAATGAACAAAAATAATTATAATTTAAAATGATAAGAATATTATAAAAAAAAAAGTAAACTATTGGGGTAAAAAAACAAAACAAGAAACATAATAATACGTGATAATAGAAAAGCAGATATGAGAAAACAAAATTTAACATATTAAAAGACGGATAATAAAGAAATTGAGATTAAATAAAGGTCGTTAGGGCTCCACTAAACCTTCGAATTCCTCTCGTATTCAATTCTTACAATCCAAAATCCTCAATGCTCCTTACTTTGTCACAAATAAAATCATACATAAAGACCTTAATGTTCCATATGTAACCGATCTAGCCCGAACCAGATATCACTCCTTCCATTATAAACTCCCTAACCACCTAAACCCACTAGTTTCTAACCTTGCCCCCTTTTCGATTTCTGACAATCTTCCGAGGCGTCTGAAAAGAAGATGGCCACGAGACCAGATAATGTAAAATGTCATTAGAGTACTGCCAATGGGTAGTTTCTCTACACGCCTGTAACACTCCAATTTAATTTAGATGAGATTTACTAAATGTATTATAATGTACAGTTGTAAATAGCAATAAATAAATATTTAAAAAGAAAAAAATTTTTTTCTTTTAATGTTGAATGAAATTTTCACAAAGTTAATCATAACAAATGTATATTTATTTGATTACTTAAATTTAATTTTCTTTATCTTGAACATAATTTTTTTTTGGAATAATAATAAAAAAATTTAAAACTGGCAAGATATATACTGCTTGCATGGTTGAAACGTAAAAATAATAAAAAATACTGGCCTAACCTCGACAGAACGTTTTTTAAAAAAATATAATAAATACAAAATGTTTAATTAAATTTTTAATCAATTATCACAAAGTTAATTCATAATAAATGTGTATAATTATTAGTTATATTTTTACTTAAATTTAATGATTTTAAATACTGACTACTTTTAAAAATATTTTATACATAATATTCGCCTTTCATTTTTTTTAATTTTTTTTTTCTTGATAGATTATTCCAAGTAAATCACAATGATTCCTATTCATCCCTCTATTCTGAGTCCGCTGGTGTTCCTCAAGGTAGTATCTTAAGTCCCATCCTCTACACCGTCTATACACCTGAAATTCCAACCACTCCTAATTTAGATGAGATTTACTAAATGTATTATAATGTACATTTGTAAATACCAATAAATAACTATTTAAAAAGAAAATTTTTTTTTTCTTTTAATCTTGAATGGAATTTTCACAAAGTTAATCATGACAAGTGTATATTTATTTGATTACTTAAATTTAATTTTCTTTATCTTGAACATTTTTTTTTTTGGAATAATAATAAAAAAACTTAAAGTTGGCAAGATATATACTGCTTGTTTGGTTGAAACATAAAATTACTGGCCTAACATCGACAGAACGGTTTTAATAAAATATAATAAATACAAAATGTTTAATTACATTTTTAATTAACAATCACAAAGTTAATTTATAATAAATGTGTATAATTATTAGTGTTATTGTTACTTAAATTTAAAGATTTTAAATACTGACTACTTTTAAAAATATTTTGTACATAATATTCCCCTTTCATTTAATGTTGAATGGAATTTTCACAAAGTTAATCATAACAAATGTATATTTATTTGATTGCTACTTAAATTTAATTTTCTTTATCTTGAAAATAATTTCTATTTTTTTGGAATAATGATAAAAAAGTTAAACCTGGCAAAATATATACTGCTTATTTGGTTGAAATTTAAAAATAAAATAAAAAATACTGACCTATCATAGACAGAACGGTTTAAAAAATATTTAATAAATAGAAAATGTTTAATTATATTTTTAATCAATTATAAGAAAGTTAAATTATAATAAATGTGTATAATTATTAGTGTTATTGTTACTTAAATTTAACGATTTTAAATACTGACTACTTTTAAAAATATTTTGAACATAATTTTCTCCTTTCATTGTTTTTCATTC
Organism: Halyomorpha halys; assembly: GCF_000696795.3. NCBI lineage: Eukaryota > Metazoa > Arthropoda > Insecta > Hemiptera > Pentatomidae > Halyomorpha > Halyomorpha halys. The sequence goes on from NW_027107479.1 coordinate 145,363, forward strand.
TTTTTTTTTTTTTAATGTTGAATGGAATTTTCACAAAGTTAATCATAACAAATGTATATTTATTTTATTACTTAAATTTAATTTTCTTTATCTTGAACATATTTTTTTTGGATTAATAATAAAAAAAGTTAAAACTGGCATGATATATACTGCTTGTTTGGTTGAAACGTAAAAATAATAAAAAATACTGGCCTAACCTCGACAGAACGTTTTTAAAAAAAATATAATAAATACGAAATGTTTAATTAAATTTGTAATTAACTATTAAAAAGTTAATTTATAATAAATGTGTATAATTATTAGTGTTATTGTTACTTAAATTTAAGGATTTTAAATAGTGACTACTTTTAAAAATATTTTATACATAATATTCGCCTTTCATTGTTTTTAATTTTTTTTTTCTTGATAGATTATTCCAAGTAAACCACAATGGTTCCTATTCATCCCTCTATCTCAGTCCGCTGGTGTGCCTCAAGGTAGTATCCTTGGTCCCATCCTCTACACCGTCTATACACCTGGCATTCCATCCAACCCAATCCAAAAACTATCCTCACCACCTATACCGATGACACATGTGTGCTCGCTGTTAATAATAACCCATTAATTGTATCCCAAAATCTCCAATCCCACATCACAGCCCTCGAAGAATGGTGTCGTAATTGGAGGATTTTTTAAATACTGACTACTTTTAAAAATATTTTATACATGATATTCGCCTTTTATTTTGTTAATTTTTTTTTTATTGGTGAATGCCAAAATGCTCGAATACTTGAATTTTTTAAATAAAAAGTTCTGATTATGATTTACGAAATTATTCCAAATTGAATTTTTTGGAATACTAATAAAAAATAATTAAATAAAAAATAAACCTGGCAAGAGATATGTACTGCTTCTTTGGTTGAAACGTAAAAAAATATATTAATAAAAAATAATGATCTAACATTGACAGAACGGTTTAAAAATATGTATATAATAATAAAATATTTAATGAAATTACTACAAAGTTAATTATAATAAATGTGTATTATTATTAGTGTTATTGTTACTTAAATTTGATTTTCTTTGTCTTGTACATAAATAATTTTATTATTATTTGATCAGCTTTGTTTTATTATATATAGGAAGGAAAAGATAATATCGAATTAATATGACAGACAAAGTAATTTAAGTTCTTATGATGTTTCTGAATACCTTTGTTATTTACTCATTACTTGAAACTTGTTACTTGCTACTAGTACCATGTTAACTGTTATCAACACATAACAGGATAGCGATCTTACTAGTCTAAGAATATTTACGAATTCGATTAAATCTGTTCGATTTAAAACTTCGAAACATTTACGAATCATTTCACTCTCATCAGAGGTTGTGAGTTCAATCTAGACCCGAAATATTTCATATAAAGGAGAATCCCAGAGGTTGGGAAAACTTCTTCAGTATCTCTAATATATTTGTTTTCGATGATATCGAGATAAGCAAACTTGTTTTCCTTCTTCGATGATGAATGCACTGATATTTTGGAAACATTTTCTATCTACATATCAGAAAAACAAATACGCCTTTTAGATATTCTAAAGTAAATCAGAAATTATGAAAACTAAGATAATTTATACTTTATAAATTACTTAAGATATTATATACTGAATTTTAACGAAACCATGGAGAATAGAAACGATTTTGAAACGAAATTTTATAATAAATTTACAGCTTCAGTGAGGGGGTGGACGGGGGAAGGGAAGTACAGTTAAGTAAGATAACTTAATCATTAAAACTTAATAAATTTTAGTTTATTATTCCTGAAATATACTAGCACTATTTAAACAAAAATTTAAGCTGAACATTTTTCCATGGATAGTGTAAAACCTAAAAACAAAAAAAAATGAAAAATGAAAATGTTTTACATTCTAAATCATGGAAAATCATAATTTATTGAAAATTAACATTTAAAAACTAAAATAATCTGAATTATGACCACAAACTATGTTTATAAAGCGTTAATTTTCATTAAGCGATAAATAAAATAAACTTTATTTATTTTTCCTAACTGTTAATTAATAAAGGTAATTTAGAGGGAACTAAATAAAAAGCGATCTGAATTGGAATTTAAATAATTGAATAAAGGGAAGGAATTAACTTTAAATTATATAATTATGAGAGATAGTTGACCGTGGATGATGAATGAGGAGATGGTTGGGGGTGCGGTCAATGAAAAACACAAATAAGTACGATTAACTTATTTTAATGTGCCAACGTTTCGGCTAGAGTTTCTAGCCTTCTTCAGGGCTAAAAACAGAACAAGATAACAACCACAGTAAGTATAGAAAAATTTTTAAAAAATAAAAAGAAAGTATAAACAGAATAATTTTACAAAATAGAATTAATAAAATGAAGTGATGAGAGAAGCGGGAAATAAAATAAAATGTAATATAAATGAAATAAAATGTATACATAGGTAATTCAAAAAGTGGGTTAAATAACATAATTGAAAATTTTATTTCATTTCCTTAATTATGAAGAAGAAACCATAGTTTATAGTAAGCTGTAATATAAGCCTTTATATATTATAATAAAAATAAATTCAGGTTGATTCAAATATAAAATCAGATTTTTTAAATTAGATGGGAGAGATAAATTAGTAGAAAGTTAAATCTGAACAAATCCGCTAGATGGAGCACTTATAGGTTAGAATTTTTCGCGGGATATAGGCGCCGCCATTTTGCTCCGAAACCCTGCTACAAAACCGACCTTTTATCCCCACCAGTTGGGTAAAAAGTTAGGAGTTTTAAAATGTATAAATTCTATAAATCTATTTATTATAATAAAATCTGTAAATCTATTTATTTATTTATTAAAATCTATTTATTCTTGAAATTTGTCTTAGTTGGGTAAAAATCTAGCGGACGATCGCGATTCTGACCAAAATCACCTTCTTGCCCAACAGTTGTTCTTGTAACAGTTCTTTTACAAACTGCTGCACCTCTGACCCTTCATGGATTGTAGCGGTACAGATTTAAATTTTTTTTTCTGTGTTTTTATTCATCGTAAATTGAATGTTGGATATTATTAATGATATTTAAATGCCGTGAGTAAACCCTGTGGGTTAGGGAGGTCTCCTGGGTATCCTTAATTGGGTAAAAATCTGGCGTCGAGCGTGATTCTGACCAAATTAAGGAGGTTCCTTGTTCAACCGTTGGTGTGTTTTCCATTTTTTTTTTTAATGATTTTATTTATGCATGATTCATTACATCAAAAATCTATCCTTCAGCATGATTCAGGGTTAAGTGGCCAAACTGAAAATATGAACTAAGGACCTCTATACAAGAAAAAATTTCCTCTGAAGGTATGTCCACAAACGTTTTGTTTAGGAGATATTCACATCTAAATATTTTAATTTTTATGAATTATTTACGTTATATGAAATAAATAAAACCTATTTATTTGTTCTAACTACTTTATTAATCAAATGTTAACATTATGATTCATATTAAATGTTGTTAAAATTGAAGATGTGTCGGCAAACGTTTTTGTTTAGGAGATGGATTAGATAGAATACTAATATCGCCTTTTATCCCTAACTGTATAAAAACTATTGGCAACATAAGGATTAATACTATTTGGAGTTATCATTGGGAACTGTCAATAACATTTATCAGTTTGTAAGAGGCCTTCGCAGAGTACTCATCATTATGCCTTCAATTTGTACTAATGGTGAATATGCCGATATGGTGTTTGTGTATGGTTTTTGCAATGCTAATGTTAATGCTGTCAGTCGTAATTATGCCAGGGGAATTCCAAACAGAAGATTACCAAACAAGTCTATCTTTAGCTCCACGTTTCCACGTCTTAGAGATACTGGTGCATTTGCTATTATACCACGTGCTGATGGTATTTTTGCCCCTTACAAAATGAAGAAAGGAGTGCGACCATATTACAATATTTTGATGATTATCCATCTGGCAGTGTACGAACTGCCACTGATGCTTTTGAAGACAAATATCGAGCCTGTCTTAATTCTCAATAAAATTACTTTGAACATGAATGAATTTAATGTTTACGTTTAATTAAAAAAGTAGTTGGAACAATCTTTAGGCGTGAATATCTCCTAAACAAAATGTTTGTGGACATACCTTCTTGTTTTGAGTTCCTTAATTCATATTTTTAGTTTGGCCACTTAGCCCTAAAACATCCTGAAGGATAGATTTTTGATGTAATGAATCATGCATAAATAAAATCATAAAAAAAAAAAAAAATGGAAAACACTGAAGAACAAAATTCAATTCAATTTGTACCGCTTCAACCCATGAAGGTTCTCGGGTGCTGTACTTTGTAAAGAAGTACTGTTACTAGACCAACGGTTGAGCAAGGAACCTCCTTAATTTGGTCAGAATCGTGATCGACCGCTAGATTTTTACCCAACTAAGATAAATTTTAAGAATAAATAGATTTTAATAAACAAATAAATAGATTTATAGATTTTTACCCAACTGGTGGGGATAAAAGGTGGGTTTCGGAGCAAAATGGTGGAGCCGAGTTCTCGCGAAAAATTCTAACCTATAAATGCTCCATCTGGCACACCCTATAGATTCTAAAAGTCCAATCTGAAAATCAAATAATTATGCAAAGAACAATATTATTGACAAACAAATTGCGCCACATTACATTGTATTTGAATTTGATCTTTGGTATCCATCCTAAGATTATACATATAATATAGTGAAATATAAATATAACTAATTCTCAATATTAATTTAAATTTTCTGATAACTCATCTCTCTTTTCTCAGTCCGCCGGTGTTCCTCAAGGTAATATCTTAGGTCCCATTCTTTATACGTTTTATACAGCTTACATCCCAACCCACCCTAACACAGTCCTAACAACATACGCTAATGACACATGTATACTTTCTGTTAACAACGACCCAACTAATGCATCACAAACACTTCAGGCACAAATAACATCTATTGAAGAATGGTGTAAAAACTGGAGAATCAAAATAAATCCTGACAAATCCCACCAGATCACCTTTACTCTCCGTCGTAAGCCTCTGCCCTCCTGTCTTACAGTATCCTTTCTAGATACACCACTAACGCCTGTTGAACAGATTCGATACTTAGGACTCCATCTTGACAAGAGACTTACTTGGAATCCACAAACAAGACTGAAACGACAAGAAACTGCTCGTAGATTCCGATTGCTACAACGCTTACTTGACAAACGCTCTAAACTTCCCATTCACTACAAAAAATTAGTATACACTACAATAATCAGACCAATTTGGACATATGGAATTGAGCTCTGGGGCTCCACCAAACCATCAAATGCTTCCCACATCCAATCGTTACAATCCAAAATCCTTGATGCTCCTTATTATGTCACAAATAAACTCATTCTCAAAGACCTTAACATCCCATTCGTTGCAGATTTGACCCTAAACAGATATGCGTCTTTTCATTCCAAACTCCTTAACCATCCTAACCCATTAATTCTTAATCTTTCATCCTGATAATCCTCCGAGGCGTCTGAAAAGAAGATGGCAACGAGACCTTCTAATTTAAATTAATGTTTGAAGTACCACCAATGGGTGGTTCCTTCCCAAGATTTTCAAGTGTATATGAAACATAGTACATATTTACTTATTGTATTATTTCGTACCGTTGTAAATTACATTAAATAAATAATTACAAAAAAAAATTCTGATTAGCAATTTAAGCGGATTCGGCCAAGCCCTTCCTATAATCGCTCGCGAAAAACTACCATGAAACATAGCGTGTCCGAATCCAGATTACACGTTCTATTTTAAGCCAACTCGATGGAAAGAAAAAAAAACAACCGTTGGCATAATAAGTTTTAATAATAGATCTTATCTGATTTAACGTATTTAGTGGAATTGAAAGTTATTTTTGGCCTCGTTTTACTCCACCGCGGGCCCAAAGTATGCTTACTTAATAAACGCTAAGTCCCAAATTATGCATAAATTATGTCGAACCGAGTGTAGGTGTAAAAGGTCACGTTTTAACATAGTTGGTAATAAATCTTCGAAAAATAGGACGCCCACAATCACCTCAGACAGTTTAATTATTATAGAAAATATTATTTTACAGTTTAGTAAAGTTTTTCTAAAGTAGAAAATTGACAAACTTAGAGAGAGAAATACTTTATTTATCTATCCTGCCTAAATACATCAGGTTGCAATCTCACACAGCATACTTATCAATCCGTAATCGGACTTATATCAATTACACATACATGGTATAATCAGATATAAAGAGATATAATAAACTATTTTTTTTCCCCTATAGTTTCCTTTTACAATCAATTTCGGTCTGTACAACAAATACAAATGTTTAAATTCATTCCTGTTTTTCTTTCTCATTTCTGCTCCTCCAACTTCACCCTTTCACAATTATTCAATTCACTCGATCAACAAATTCGCTCTCCGGAATTCACCCTCCTAGATCCTCTTTAGTTACCCGCTAAACAAATTCAATATTAGACGGCAATGTGAGATCAGACCATCATTCATAGTCACAGCAGTAGATCAGTTTACCAAAAACAAACAAATAGATACATTTTACGAGAATAAGACTAACACATAGATTAAAAGGAAAATATAATAAAAAACCGGTTACAGGAAACACTTGAATGGATAAATAAGTTTAAAAAAAACAATAGTACTAATAAAATAAAATAATTTAATGAATAAATACGTTAAAACATACAATTTTGAGAGGTCAACATATTAAAATAAATAAATAAAACAAAGAATAATCTCCGAGCTAATTCCCATGCAGGTGATGGTGTATGATCCCCAGACAGTCCAAAATAATATTTTCTGCTAAGATCGCAATATCCCCGATGCTAACACCTAGGCCTTCTAAGAAGCTCCTTGTTTTATCTGGTATTGTTCCGCGAGATCCAAACCAGAGGCCTCTCACGGTGATGTTAATATTAAAAACATCGGTTTCATGATGCTTCATATGTTCCAACACGAGATGTGACTAACATCCGTCCTCAGCATGGTTTAATTTTATCAACAAATAATTATTATTTTTTATTTGTTTATTCATTGCTACTTACAAATGTACATTTAGTAAATTTGATCTCAGTTAAAATGGAGTGATATTAGAGAAACTACCCATTGGTAGCACTCTAATGGCATTTTACATTAGCAGGTCTCCTGGTCATCTTCTTTTCAGGCACCTCGGAGGATTGTTAAGAATGGAAGAGGAAATAAGGTTAGAAACTGATGGGTTTGGGTGGTTAGGGAGTTTATAATGGAAGAAATGGTATCTGGTTCGGGCTAGATCGGTTACATAGAGAACATTAAGGTCTTTATGCATGACTTTATTTGTGACAAAGTAAGGAGCATTGACAATTTTTAAATAAATTTAGATTAGGTGATACTATGTTGAAAAAATGTAAAACAGGTGTCCGAGGGTCGAAGGCAAAAGATCACAGAAACCAAAAGTTATCTCCTGTAAGGTAAGCCAAAGAAAATATTATTAATATAAGTAAGTCAGATTGCTGTTTCGTGAATGTTTATAAAAATATTTAACATAATCAACTTCGGATCTTCAATCAGTCCAGATTGTTTAGACGTACCTATATTATAGGTATGTACCAAATATATGTTTTTGAACCTGCTAAGTTAAATATTTATCATGAAAATTCATATTTAAGGGTTTATAACTAGGCTAAGGAATTTAATCAGCTGTCTCTAAAACTTTTTTTACAACTTTACAGGACGTTAATGTACAGAAATATAGTGGTTTCCATTTCAAGGATAGTCTTGTAATTTAAGACACATCGACAGGCACTCCGCGACATGGAATTCTCTCAGAAATTGCCTCTCGTTCAACCAGTTCGTTACTGGCTGTTTGGTTTAGCGGGTTTGTTGAAAAAATATTTCTTGAAGTGAGCTGGACTGAGAATGAACTTGTTTGGGTGGTTAGGGAGTTTATCATGGAAGGATTGATTTTATAGGTAAGGTAGACGGTAGGTTTTGTTGTTAATATTGTTCATGAGATGAAAGAAAGAAATTATAAAGTGCATATGGCATGGCAATTAGCCTGCAAAAGAAAGAATTTCAGGAATATGATATCAATGGGTAAGGATGCCCTCTTGAGAATGGCCTAAGGGCCGAAACGTTGGAGATGTTTTGAAATAAATAGTTGAGAGTAAAAGTGGATCAATTGAAATTTGTGTTAGTAATAAAATAACCCACTCTCTAACAATCGGTATAATAAATCATTTAAATATTTTTTTTATTTATTTGCTGACCGCACCCCTCGACCATCTTCTCCACATAAAAAACTTTTTTATCAGTGCCAACGTTTCAGCCAAAATTTCAAGGCTTCTTAACCCTGATGAAGCCTTGAAATTTTGGCTGAAACGTTGGCACTGATAAAAAAGTTTTTTATGAGGAGAAGATGGTCGAGGGGTGCGGTCAGCAAATAAATAAAAAAATGACAACCATGGCTAATAAAATTAATTACAGAATTATAAGAAAGCAACTGACATCATAATACAAAAAGGTTTTGAAAGACATGTATACACCAAGTATTATAAGAAGATAAAGGCTGTATGAGGCAAGTAATAATACAAAATGAAGTAAGAGAAAAGAACAAATAATAAAATAAATATGAAAATCAAGTTAGTAAATGTACAAATAAAATGAATATTATTTAAAATAAAGCAACGAAAAGAGTGGGAAATAAAACATACGTGTATGTAAGTGAAATTACAGGATTAAAGAAATATTTTTATTTAAATTTATTAATTGCTATTTACAACTGTATTTACATAAAAACACATTATTTATATGTATTACATAAAGTAAGTTTGATGTAAGATCAAAATGGAGTGATAAAGGCATGTAGAGATATTACCCATTGGTAGCACTCTAATCATATTTCTACATAAACCTCGAGACCATTTTATTTTCAGGCGCCTTAGAGGATAGAAGAGAAAGCCAGGTTAGAAACTAGTGGGTTTGGGAGGTTAGGGAGTTGATATTTGGTTCGGGCAAGATATGGGACATTAAGGTCTTTTATATGATTTTATTTGTGACAAAGTAAGGAGCATTAAGGATTTTACGAAGGATTTTGGATTGTACGGATTGAATACGAGAGGAATTCGAAGGTTTAGTGGAGATGTCCATGTCCAGATTGGCCTTATTACAGTCATGTAGATCAGTCTTTTGTAATGAATTAGAAGTTTAGACCGTATATCTAGTAAGTGCTGTGATAGTCGAAATAAAATATAAAGTTATATAATCCAATAGGAATAAACATTTCATTATATAAAATTTAATTTAATAATAATTATTTAAAATTAAAGTTATAGAAAAATAAGATCAAATATTTTTATCTAATGAATTATATAAGTAAAATATTAGAATGAAAGAATGGACAAATTTTTGTTTCACAACCTTCAATAAAATAAAAATTAGTTCTTTATACATTTTTAATACATGAAATGTTTTAATTATACTTTACTGTTTCTTCTCCCTTTGAGTGCCTTGTAACATAAGGTATTGATATGTGTCCAGCTACAGTGGTATAGTCTAGATATAGCCTATGGCTACGGCATGGGACTTATGTTTTATTGTGGTTGCCTGTTCCATGCATCTAAGGATCGATATTTCTGTAAGAAGTTCGTTTTGAATCCAATCTGAACATGGAGAAACCATTGTGTCAGGATACTTTTATGTTGTAATGATTTTTTCTTTTATAATTATAAAATAATTAAGTAACGTATGTATTTAATAAGAAGTTATCATCATGACAAGGGATAATGGATAACTCAGAAGGTTGTCCATCGTTCTATAATATACATTAGTAAATATGACAATAACAACATGTGGTGAACATAACTAAATAATGTGGGTAAAGAAAAAGTAATAAGAATAGATTAGAGAAGGAGAAAGGGAGTAAAAAGAAATTAATAAATTGCGTATAGCTAAATAAAGCATTCCAGTCTATGAATTATATAGGCCAGTTTAACATAATTTAATGTTAAAAAGTTATTATTTGTTTCAATAAATTGGGACAAAACTGAGTAGCCGAAATAATATTGGGTTAGCCCGGATGGTAATGGAGGTGGAGCGGTGATGTATTGAACAGCCGACCCACGCAAAAGTCTATTGACTGCCTCTTCCCTCTGCCTCTTCCCTCTGCCTCTTCCCTCTGCCTCTTCCACATTTTACAGGACTTCATTAGTGGAATATTTTTTTTTAAATGTCTTTTTTTTTAGTTTAAATAAAATTAGACATTTAATTCTCAACATAAGGTTTCAGTTCAGTGTTCCTAGCATATCGGAAACTGTATGGCAAATTAACAGAAGTACAAATATAAACTTTCCAGAAGAGCAAAAACCATATTAACCCACTCTTAAGGTGGGGCTATGAGCGTGGAAACGACGATTTAATTTTTTTTTTTTATATCTTTATAGAAATTTACAACTGTATATTTATATACATATATCTAGTAAATTTGAATTTAGATTATAATGGAGTGATTCAGGCGTTTAGCGAAACTACCCATTGGTAGCACTCTAATGATGTTTTTACATTAGCAGGTCTCATGGCTATCTTCTTTTCACGCGCCTCGGAGGATCGTCAGGAATCGAAAAGGAAGTAAGGTTAGAAACTAGTGGATTTGGGTGGTTAGGGAGTTTATAATGAAACGATTGATATCTGGTTCGGGCTAGATCGGTTACATAGGGAACATTTAGGTCTTTATGTATGATTTTATTTGTGACACAGTAAGGAGCATTGAGGATTTTACGAAGAATTTTGGATTGTAAGGATTGAATACGAGAGGAATTCGAAGGATTAGTGGAGCCCCAAAGCTCAACTCCGTATGTCCAGATTGGCCTTATTACAGTCATGTAGATCAGTCTTTTGTAATAGATTGGAAGTTTAGACCGTTTGTCTAGTAAGTGCTGTAATAGTCGAAATCGTCGTGCAGTTTCCTGTCTTTTCAGTCTTGCGTGAGGATTCCAGGTTAATGGTTTGTCCAAATGTAGTCCAAGGTAGCGGATCTGTTCGACAGGGGTAAGGTAACATTATTAAATGAAACTGTAGGGCAGTCAGTAGGTTTACGATGAAGGGTAAAGGTGATTTGTTGGATTTGTTGGAATTTATCTTAATCCTCCATCTAGTAAATTTGAATTTGGATTATAATGGAGTGATACAGGCGTTTAGAGAAACTACCCATTGGTAGCACTCTAATGATGTTTTTACATTAGCAGGTCTCATGGCTATCTTCTTTTCAGGCGTCTTGGAGGATTGTCAGGAATGGAAGAAGAAGCAATAACAGAAACTAGTGGGTTTGGGAGGTTAGAGAGTTTATAATGGAAGGAATGATATCTGGTTCGAGCTTTCTCAGTTGCATATGCAACATTAAAGTCTTTATTTGTACAAAGTAAGGAGCATTGAGAATTTTTAAATAAATTTAGATTAGGTGATACTATGTCGAAAAAATGTAAAACAGGTGTCCTAGGGTCCAAGGCTATGGTTAAATGGATTCAAAAGATCACAGAAACCAAAAGTTATCTCTTGTAAGGTAAGCAAAACAAAATATTTTTAATAGAAGCAACTCAGATTGCTGTTTCGTGAATGTTCATAAAAATATTTAACATAATCAACTTCGGATCTTCAGTCAGTCCAAAGTGTTTGTTTGGTTGTTTAGTGGCTACTAAACAAATAAGACTAATGCAAGATGATTTAGAGAAAACCTCCCACCAGTTGATCGATGACTTTGACAGTCTCAGAAGATGATTTTGTATATATTTTTCTAAAACCCACCTACTGTTAATGACAGAACTATCGTCATTTTGTTTTTATAATCTCGACTTTTCTTCTACTTATTATTGATGAAATGAAATAAGGGACACCTCAAAATAGGCTTTGTTAAACTGAATTAAACACGTGGTACATGTGACTTGAACAACCCTGATCACAACCTTAACTTAAGGAAATATATGATTTAACAACAACTGATATATACATATAAGTGGCACATGAATCTCAACGGTATATGAATATATTTATTGTATATAAATATTATATCATTTATAAAATTAGATATTTGATTATTTTATGTTCTTGTTTCTGTAAGATCTAGATTAAGATTTTTTTATATTTATAGCATCTTTGTTTTCTTTAAACTTTTATTTTATCTCTGCTTTGTTTATTATTATTTATTTTATTTTAGAAAGAATCCTTTTTGGTTTGTATGAATAGGAGAAGATAAGGTTGTGATCTGCAAAGATACAAAAATAAATAAGACTTATTTTGTGTTAACATTTCGACTTGATTGAATTTCATGCCTTCACACCGGCCATCTTCTCCTCGTATCTATCTATTAACACCTCATATATAGATTTATAATATTTTTTATAATACATATTTTATAATAATAATAGGAGCAAATATTTATAATTTACTGGAAGATTATTGATTGACCGTGTATATAGATGACTGGAATATGGTCCGGGTGCGGTCAAAATAAACTCAAATAGTAAATAATTATAGTATTTTATTGAACCAAACTCAAATAGTAAATAATTATACTATTTTATTGAGCCATCAAATAGTAAATAATTATACTATTTTATTGAGCCATCAAATAGTAAATAATTATACTA
>NW_027107479.1:158063-164969 GCF_000696795.3 Halyomorpha halys
TCAAATAGTAAATAATTATACTATTTTATTGAGCCATCAAATAGTAAATAATTATACTATTTTATTAAGCCATCAAAAAAACTCAAATAGTAAATAATTATACTATTTTATTGTGCCTACAAAAAAACTCAAATAGTAATTAATTTGACCGCACCCAGACCATATTCCAGTCATCTATACATACGGTCAATCAATAATCTTCCAGTATGTCAAAAAACACACGGGGCCCTCAAGATACAAACACTGGACTCAATAAAATAGTATAATTATTTACTATTTGAGTTTTTTTGACCGCTCCCGGACCTTATTCCAGTCATTAATATAATTTAATTTGTGGACCAATTGGAAAGCTTATTAGTTTTTTACTATATTATTTTTGCTTCTTTTGGTTTTTTTTTTTTTTCATTTTCTGGTCCTCCAGTGACAATATGTCGAAACTCCCCGATTTTAAATTCTTGGGAAAATTAGCTTTTCGGCTCCGTAGTGGATTTCTTTTTTAGGTCTATAGTGGATTTTTTTTAGCAAAGCTTTGTCTTCATAAAACGATAGTGCGCCCAGTCTTGCTGTGAGACTTGGACCACCTCCCGTACTTGCGAACAGGAACTCCTGCTCTTTGAAAGAAGAATCCTCAGACGTTTATGTGGTAGTGTTCTCATCAGAGGAGAGTGGAAAAGGAGGAAAAAACACGAGCTGTACACTATGTTTAAGGAGCTCGATATAGTTCAAGTGATGAAAATTGCAAGACTGAGGTGGGCAGGACACCTCGTTAAGAAGGGCAGTGAGGATCCAACAAGACAATTACTGATGGAGGCACTCCATGGTACCAGGAGAAAAGGAAGGCCAAAGCTGCGATGGACCGATGGTGTTGCTGCTGATGCAACAAATATGCTGGGGCTTCGGAATTGATGGCGGCTGCAACGGTCCGAGACAACTGGCGAAAGCTGTTGGAGGAGGCAGGATTCGACACTGGGTTGTAGAGCCACACTAGTAGTATAGTACAAGAGCCCAAGAGAAGAAAAAAAGGCAGTTATCTCACCCTAATTTTTTATTACTTTAATGAAAACTATGTATAATTAATAGTAAAAATTGATGAGTCTGCCAAGTATAGGTAGGGGGAATAAAAAAATGGCGGCTGTTTCATAGCGATAAAAATATTTAATTGTTCATTCGGAGCTCTATATCTTAAAAAGTAGGAATAACACAAGAAAACCTAAGATAACGTCATTTAAAGAAGAGCAATTTTGCTAAAATATGAGCCATAAAAGAGTTATTTACGTTTCGTATAGTTTTCGAGATATAGCTTATAGTTTATAATGTTTATCTTCGTAGAAGTAGTAGTTTTCATGAAATTTGCTAAAATAAATTGATTTATAGTTGTTCGGACAAATTTTCATTTGCCAAATTTATATTCATATGTGAATATCATAAAAACTACTACCGCTACGAAGATAAGTGTCATAAACTACTTTATAGTAAGTTAAATTTCCTTTATTTTGAGTGTTGTCAGACATATGTGCGTCTTATGGATCTAGAGAAATATTCTTTCAAAAATCCAACATTTTATACCACCAACTAGATTTTAACATTTTGTGAGTTTATTTTGTCAAATATCATAAAAACTACTAGTCCTACAAATATAAACATTATTAACTATTTTGTAGTAAATTTAACTAACTTTAATTTGAGCGCTGGCAGACATCTGTACGTCCAATGGTTTCAGAAATGAAGTTTTTCATAAATCAAGCTTATTGTCCAAACAACTATAAATCAATTTATTTTAGCAAATATCATGAAAACTACTATTCCTACGAAGGTAAAGGTCATAAACTTATTTATAGTTCATTAAACTAGCTTTAATTTGAGTGCTAATAGACATCTGTACGTCTCATAGTTCCTGAGATATAGATTTCTCAAAATAAATTAACTAACTACTAATCTTTCAGTAGATTTTAAAGAAATCTTGCTTTTTAAAAAGCTATATCTTGAGAACTATTGAACGTAAATAGTTCTTTTAGAGCTATTATTTCAGCAAATTTACTCTTCTTTAAATAATGTTCTCTTAGATTTTCTAGTGTTGTTGGTAGTTTTAAGATATACAACTCCGAATGAAAAATTTAGGTTTTGAAACAGCCCCCATTTTTTATTCCCCTTACCTATACTTGGCAGACATCAATTTTGACTAGTAATTATCTATTATCTAGCTTTGATTAAAGTAATCAAAAATTGGGGTGAGATAACTGGCTTTTTTTCTTCCCGGCTCTTGTACTAGTAGCAGTGGATTTATTTTGGAAGCCTATCGTTGATATAATTTTATATTTTTGGCGAAATATATAAGAAAAATATTTTTCTACCTATCGGAATTACATTTCGTAAGGTTGATATGTTGCGACAGTTCACTATCAAGGCGTATACATATGACAGTTAATGCAACTTTAGTCCACTTTCATTACTTGTACTATTAACGATCACGCCATACCCAGTCCGGCAGTAAAACTTTTTTGATAGTTAATTTTTTTTTTTGACTTGAGAACCTATACAGCCCCAGAGTGGGAATGTAAAGGTTTATTTCTCGGAGCCACTGTGAAATAAAGCCCAGCCCAGGTGGGAATCGAACCCACAACCTTCTGAACCAAGCGCTCTGAGACTCTCGCCCCAGTCCTCTCAGGTATCAGGTCCTCAGTTAATGCAGTTATGATTGTAACTATCAAGTAGTTAGAGCATGCTAGTGGCTTTTGCCGCAATAACTCAATCAGTACGATATTCACTGTCAAGGTGTATACATGTGATTGTTAAAGTAGCAGTTACATCACTGACTTTACTTGTACTACTAACGATTACGCCTAACCCAATGCGATTACTGTAACTATTATATAGTTATACAATTTTTCAAGTCGCTGAGCAAGTATTTTTTGTTGGAAGAATAGGCAGGACTGCTTATTAGTTAAGTATCGGTAACAGAGCAGTTGACATATCCAGTTATATATTACTGTCTTTACTAAATAAATAATTATTTGAATCTAATATATGTGTAAAATAAAAAATTTTAACCAAAAATGTTATTCATACAATACAGATTTTTTTTTCATATTTACTGGAACCACTTACAACCTACAACCTGAGGATCACGTATAAAAAGCCCGCGATTGATAAGGGTTAAAATTGAACCAGTGATTGGGTTTTTTTTAACTCAGGGGGGAGAGGTTGGAATATTTTCAATTACCCTCGGTTCAACAGACATAGAACAAAGTTATTTATTTAAAACAGTATTTGAAAATTTCTCAAAAGGGTCTGACATGTATTTTTCAAAATCAAATTATTTCTGTCTGTTAAAAAACTTCTATGACAGCGTCCCTGACGTTCGGTTTTGAAGCTATTAACTTAAATAAAAGACTCAACAAAAAAACGAGGCCATTCGTGGAATGTTTCATGTGAATACCGGACTGAAAATAATTACATTACCGATTTCATTGTGGAGTTTTATTATTTAAATTAAATATAAATGTCAGTAATTTAATTTTACCTAATAAACCCGAGTAAATAATTGAAAATATAAATCTATTTATAATTATGAGAGATAGTTGACCGTGAATGACGTACGAGTAGAAGATGGTTGGGGGTGCGGTCAAAATGAAACACAAATAAGTTGGTGTAACCTATTTAATTGTGCCAACGTTTCGGCTTGAGTTTCTAGCCTTCTTCAGGGCTAAGAACAGAACAAGATGACCATAGTAAGTATAGAAAATAAAAAATAAAATATAAAAAGAATGACATAAAATGAATAATTTTATACAGAATAGAATTAATAAAATGAAGTGATGAGAGAAGTGGGAAATAAAATAAATAAATAAAATGTATATATAGGTAATTGAAAAAGTGGGTAAAATAATATAATTAAGGAAATAAAATAAAAATGAAGTTATATAATGCAAAGAAGTATGAACATATTAGTTATTAATAATTTAAATATGGAAAGAAAAAGAAAATTGAGAGAAAGAAAATATATGTAACCATAATAATTGATAAAGATCCAAAATACAAGTAAAGTTTAACAAAAGAAACGCATAGAAGAAAAAAAATTATTTTTTTTTTAAAACAACAATAATAATATTGTGAACATGACTAATAACGTAGGTAAGGATAATGGATAAAAGTAGAGAAAAGAAGGAGTGGTAAAATAAAGAAAGGGAAAAAAAGAAGATATATTATAGATCTATTTATTTCATTTTTTTTTTATATATAACCTTCAAAATAAATCATCCTTGGATCCTGAATGACTCGTATATTCATAATTGACAATATATTGAAATAACAAAAGAGATTTTTAGCCAGTGAATTGGCCTTATTTTAATGATAATGTGACTATGAAGCCATATAATATGACAAAATGAATATGAAATCTAGGAAATGTGTTAAATCTATCATCCATTCGTTTTTCCAAATAATGTTGTTTAATCTTACCGGGAACAAATAAGTCAAGAATTGTGGATTTTTTTTTTATAATCCCCTTCCTAATAATTTCCGACACGGGGGAAGGGGGTTTATCTACTGTTTTAACACCATGGTAGGGGGGGGGAGGGTCAAGTTTTCATTTCAAGTGACTGCCACAGAAATAAAAATCGACCTCCTAGGCCGGATTAGAACCGGCGCCACTGCAGGTTGCAAAGACTTACGTTGTTTTATTTATATGACCCGCTTCCAGGTCATTTCTGACATACACGTGGGGATTATCTACAGGTGACCAATCAATTCTAACCATGGAGGGGGATCAAGTTTTCATTTCGTGGGACCGCCACAGAATGAAAAAAGTCGACCCCCCGCCCGCAGTTCCCAGGACGCAAAGACTTGCGCCTTAACCACCTGAGCTATGGACGGCCCAAAGACCTACACCTCAACTAATCAAGCATTACTTGATTTAACTCATTTAATCCTACTGCCCCAAAAATGGATGAAATCGGCGTCCCTCGTGTGACGCGGTGAGAGAACTGCGCTGGGATCTCAAAGAGCACTACCTCTCATACGTGGGGGATAGAGTGGGCTCTGGGCTAGGTTGTGTAAATATTGTATATAAGAGTTTAAATGCGACTGGCGATTATTTTAATTTTTGATGTATATAGTTTGATTATGCTCATTTTCTTTATTATACTGTTTGTATATATTTAGAGAGATATTTTTTTTTGTAATTTTATTTCATTTGTTTATATATTTTTATTCTTATCTTATTTTATTTTAGTAAGAATGTGACCAGTTATCTCTATTACCTTTGGACTGTAAGGATTGGATTCGAGAGGATATAGATGGTTTAGTGGAGCCCCAAAGCTCAACTCCGTATGTCCAGATAGGCCTTATAATAGTCATGTAGATCAGTCTTTTGTAATGGATTGGAAATTTAAATCGTTTGTCTAGTAAATGTTATAGTCGAAATCGACGAGCAGTTTCCTGTCTTTTCAGTCTTGTATGAGGATTCCATGTCAGTCGTTTGTCGAAATGTAGTCCTAAGTAACGGATCTGTTCGACAGAAATAAGTGGGGTATTATTAAAGAATACTATAGGGCAAGAGGTCATTGGTTTAGGACGAAGGGTAAATGTGATTTGGTGGGATTGATTGGAATTAATTTTAATCCTCCAATTTTGGAACCATTCTTCAAGGGTGGTGATGTGGGATTGGAGGATAAAAATTTAAGGTTTCAGGTAAACTTACTATCAATTATCACGTCAAGCCCAGTTTGTCAATACTGCCGTGAATGTAAACTGTAATTAAATGATTAACATAAAAAAAAAAACGTGATTTTTTTTCAGTTTTTCGACTGTTCTCATAACTGATCAAATACTAAATGTCAATATATTTTATTTTTCACACATATTAGTCCTAAAATTACGATGTCTCACAAGTCGATGCAGTTTAGTTTCATGACACTAATGACCCTAAAACATGAATTTTTTTTTATTGGAAGTAGCAAGGTTTTTTTTCTAATATCTTTAGCTTACCAACATTATACTATTTACCTATATTAGATACTATTTTAAGCATCAGCAGTAATGACTATTTTCAGTTAATGACTATAACTATCAAATACACCATGGTAGGGGCTGTGACTCAATAACAATAACTCAAACTGTACGATAGTTCACTGTCATACGCCTTGAATATGATAGTTAACGTGACAGTTGCTTCATCGCATCACTTGCACTATCAACTATCCCGCCACAGCTAGTGCGACAGTACAATCATGACAGTAATAATCATACAATTACAGTTATAAAGATTCTCTAAGAGTGGGTAAAGTGGCGGTAATTGTCGGGTAAAATCGGAATTTTTAAGGCCCTGAATGGGTATTTTTTGGTCGGACGAATCGGCAGCACTGGTTTCGTACAATTATATTAGTACAAGAGCCGGGAAGAAAAAAAGCAGTTATCTCACCCCAATTTTTGATTACTTTAATGAAAACTATGTATAATTAATAGTCAAAATTGATGAGTCTCCCAAGTATAGATAGGGGGAATAAAAAATGGCGGCTGTTTCAAAACCATAAAAAACATTGATTTTTCATTCGGAGCTCTATATCTTAAAAACTACCAACAACACTAGAAAATCTAAGAGAACATTATTTAAAGAAGAGTAAACTTACTGAAATATTAGCCCTAAAAGAGCTATTTACGTCCAATAGTTCTCGAGATATAGCTTTTTAAAAAGCAAAATTTCATAAAAATCTCCTGAAAGATTAGTAGTTAGTTAATTTATTTTGAGAATTCTATATCTCAGGAACTATGTGACGTAAAAATGTCTATTAGTACTCAAATTAAAGCTAGTTTAATAGACTATTAAGAAGTTTATGAAAATCTAATTCTACCTTCGTAGGAATAGTAGTTTACATGATATTTACTAAAATAAATTGATTTATAGTTGTT
>NW_027107479.1:165284-165761 GCF_000696795.3 Halyomorpha halys
TCAAAATAAAGGAAATTTAACTTACTATAAAGTAGTTTATGACACTTATCTTCGTAGGGGTAGTACTTTTTATGATATTCACATATGAATATGAAATTGGCAAATGAAAATTTGTCCGAACAACTATAAAGCAATTTATTTTAGCAAATGTCATGTAAACTATTACTCCCACGAAGATAAACATTATAAACTTCTTTATAGCCCATTAAACTAGCTTTAATTTGAGTGCTAATATACATCTGGACGTCAAATGGTTTTTGAGATATAAATTTTTCAGAATGAATTCACTACCAACATACAACTACTGATCTTTCAGTACGTCCCATACAACATTTTTATGAAATGTTGCATTTTAAAAATCTATAACTCGAAAACTATTTAACGTAAGTAGAGAGAATATGGGGGAGCTGGGGCGTTTTTTTGTGGAGGGAGTTCCTCGACTTACCACCAGAGTGCTGTTAGTTCAGACGGTGACCG
>NW_027107480.1:0-694 GCF_000696795.3 Halyomorpha halys
TTGTCTGCCCATCAGCTCACTAACGGGTGAACTGAGCCAGATATTAGGCAAATCAGATATGTTAAGGTTTAATAGTGTGTTATATTTACGTGATCCCATGTACTTGGCAGACTTACTTATTTTTATTATTTAAACTAAGATAGTGCCGTACGCATTGCAGAGAAACTTTAGCAGCCTCGTGAACTAAACCTTAAAGGATTGGAGTTGAAGAAAGGTTTTAGGCTAAAAGAAGGGACAAAGTCGGAACTATGCTTCGTGCACATTGAATTATTCAACTGATACCGGTGACGAGATTTCCGAAGAAAGTTTTCTCAAAACTTGAAAAGACTTTGGAAAACTTAGCTATTGTTTCTTTTCCAACTTAAACTTGATTTTTTTTTTCTCTTATTGACACTTTGGTAGACAAAAGTTTTTGTCAAGTCTAATTATATTTGTGACTAGAAGCTTAATATTATCAATCTAAACTATTTTATTTTAATTTTTTGTATCATTAATGAAAAGCTGACATACTTTATTTTCTAAATTAATTATGTATTTTTACATAACATTAAATAATCTCTAAATATTTTAAATTGAGGAAATTTTAGGAATTGATCAAAAATTTCCAAGTAAGTGATTTTATGCCAATCGATTTCTCTCTTTTCACTAATAATTAAAATCATAATGAGGAAATCAGTAAAACAGGTCGATAAAA
>NW_027107480.1:4641-5170 GCF_000696795.3 Halyomorpha halys
GATTCCAGGTTAGTCGTTTGTCAAGATGAAGTCCAAGATATCGAATCTGTTCTACAGGGGGTAAGAGCCACATTATTAAAGTATACAGTAGGGCAGTCGGCAGGACTCATCACAGTTTAAACTAAGAGTTCTTAAATCTCAGTTAAGATCAATACTTATCCACTGCATCAGAAAAGTTAAACTTCAAATCTTTCGGTATACTATACCGACCAATGATTACAGGTTAAACTGAGATTTAGAGCAAAACTAGGTTTAAGCAGACAGCGATAAAAGTAACCTTCCGTAGTTTCAGTAGGATTAGTTATCTATCAAAAGTTCTACTATTGTATTCTTTACGTCATCTCAAAAAACAGCCATACATATATTTTATGTGTGTGTATGTGTATTTATTCCTTGTTAACAAGGAGAGATTGGCTTTAAGGTAAATAAACAGGTACCATCATATCTTAACTCCCCTCAGCCAGTTTACAAACAATCCTCGAACTTAAAATGAAATAATAATTTATTTTATTATTTACTTAAAATAAAT
>NW_027107480.1:9485-11609 GCF_000696795.3 Halyomorpha halys
CAGAGTTGATCTCTGGAGCTCCACTAAACCTTCGAATTCCTCTCGTATTCAATCCTTACTATCCAATATCCTTCGTCAAATCCTCAATGCTCCTTACTTTGTCACAAATAAAATCATACATAAAGACCTTAATGTTCCATATGTAACCGATCTAGCCCGAACCAGATATCACTCCTTCCAATATAAACTTCCTAACCACCCAAACTCACTAGTTTCTAACCTTGCTTGGTCTTCCATTCCTGACAATCCTCCGAGGCGCCTGAAAAGAAGATGACTACGAGACCTGCTAATGTAAAACGCCATTAGAGTGCTACTAATGTGTAGTTTCTCTACACGCCTGTAACACTCCATTTTAGCTTTAATTTAACTTAGATCAAATTTACTAAATGTATTATAATGAACAATTGTAAATAGTAATAAATAAATAAATGCATCAAAACGGATATTAAATACATTAATATATCTTAATAAACTATACCGATAACCAAATTATATTTTGGCTGCTTTTGGAGATTTTATTGTTCACATTTGTGTGAACAGTCCTGCAGTGAAAAAATTGTATTTTTTTTTAACGGTTTTATAACATTCCATAACAGAAAGAGAACGTTTTCAAAAATAGAATTCTGAGGCCTTTATGAAATGTAGAGGGCTATGAGAAATGCCTGGCATTAAGACTTTGAGTCAAGATATACAAGACATCCGCGTTTTTGGGCTATATCTGAGCACATTCTTAGGCAGGAAGATTGTCTGGTATGTTCTTATTAATCATATATTTTGTTCTATATTTTATGAATATTATAATTTTTTATATCTACTAATATCGATCAAGAATTCTTGAAAGGGCATGACGAAATGTTAAGCTAGAAATAACTGAAGTTAACTTATGTCTAATGGGCACCGAAATATATAAGATTCATATATACAACGATATATATCTTTTCTTTTTCCCCATTATACATTTCACATAAAAGTGGTCAGCGGTTTATTTTTTCAGAGTATTCTTGATTTTCTAACCTTCTTAAATATGGTGAATTTCAATGGAATACAGAATATTTCCTGACTTTTCTAATAGAAAATCAAATTTTATAACTGATGTATATTGGTGAAAATATCTTGTAGGCGCTAATCATAAAGAACATTCACATTTTATCGGGTTGATTTTTATTTATCTTGTCATAATTAGCGAAAAACTCATCAGTGAACATTTTAGCTAAATTAATTTTTTTTATATATATAAACAGCTTGTTCCATGACATCAGAAACAATTATTTATTTATATCAAACTTTATATTTTAATGTTTCCCTTAAAACAAATAAATATTTCTAGAAAACAGTAATTTAAAAATTAGCCAGAATAGTTAAATTTTATATTCACTCCTTACTTTTTAGAACAGTAAATATATTTCGGGATACTTAATTGAAATTAATATTAAACATTGAAATAAGTCAACATAACAGAGAAAGAAGTATATATTTTTCAAGAACAGCTTAGTGGCCGTAATTTTAGGCTTCTAAAATGCCAATTAACTTAAAGTTTACGACGTAAAGTTTCCTTCAAGGGGCGTGGCCTGATCCCACCCATTAGCGTCACATTTGCTTAGTAGGATAGTAAGATTATAGAACTTTCCTCTCCCTATCATAAGAATCTTTATAAGTATTTTTATTACCTATATAATTAAAGTATTTTAATTTCCTAACCTTTTCCCAGTTCTCCAGTGCATCAACACTTAAATTCTCAAAGAGATGACGTATTTTGACGTTTTAATATAGTAAATAAAATTTTAAAACGAGTTTATATAGGTAAAATTTTTATCACATCTTATAGGTGTAAATAAAAAAGAACATTCGCTTTGATTAGGATGAATTTTTTTTATCTCGTTACATTGTTGGGATAACCTCACCGATATGAACATTTAGCTAAATTAAATTATTAAAAAATGTTTGAGAAATCTTAAATATATAAAAAAGATACCTAATCTCTCCAGTTTTTAAAAAATAATTTCAATACTTTATTGATAAATATTACAATCTGCCATTGGTGGGCAATAGGTAATAGTGATAACTGATTACATTTATACTAGGAAAATAGAAAAATAATAAAAATAAAAATAACATAAAATAAAT
>NW_027107480.1:13010-14286 GCF_000696795.3 Halyomorpha halys
GGAATAAAAAATGGCGGCTATTTCAAAACCTTAAAAAAAGATTAATTTTCATTCATTATATCTTAAAAACTACCAACAACACTAGAAAATCTAAGAGACCATTATTTAAATAACAGTAAATTTTTTTAAATATTAGCCCTAAAAGAGCTATTTACGTCCAATAGTTCTCGAGATATAGCTTTTTCAAAATCAAAATTTCTTAAAAATCTACTGAAAGATTACTGGCTAGTTAATTTATTTTGAGAAATCTATATCTCAGGAACTATGTGACGTACAGATGCCTATTAGCACTCAAATTAACGCTAGTTGAATGGACTATAAATAAGTTCATGGCTTTTACCTTCGTAGGAATAGTAGTTTTCATAATATTTGCTAAAATAAATTGATTTATAGTTGTTCGGACAATAAGTTTGATTTTTGAAAAACGTCATTTCAGACACCATTGGACGTACCGATGTCTGCCAGCGCTCAAATTAAAGCTAGTTAAATTTGCTACAAAAAGTTAATAATGTTTATCTTTGTAGAAGTAGTAGTTTTTATGATATTAGACAAAATAAACTCACAAAATGCTAATTAATTGTTGTTCGTATAAAATGTTGGATTTTTGAAAAAATATATCTCTAGATCCATAAGACGCACATATGTCTGCCAACATTCAAAACAAAGGAAATTTAACTTACTATAAAGTAGTTCATGACACTTTTCTTCGTAGGGGTAGTAGTTTTTATGATATTCACATATGAATATAAATTTGGCAAATGAAAATTTGTCCGAACAACTATAAATCAATTTATTTATAAAAAAAAACAAAACAGAACGTAGTTACAAAATATCTGTACTATTAAAATATTAGATGGGTTAAGTACAAGGTAGTTAAAAAGAATGGTTTCTAAAGAGGAAAGGCATGGCGTATGTTAGAGGGAATGGAGTTCCAGAGATATGCAGCTCGGGTAAAATATGATTTATCAAACGCAGCAGTTCGGTGAGATGGAGGGAAGATGTCAGATAACGGGAACTGGTAGTACAGGATTGAATTGTAGGTTTTCTAGGATATAGGAGAAGCGTTGAGTTCTAATTACTTAGAATATAAAGAAAGCTTAGCAAAGATGGATAGAGCCACTTCAGCTCGGCGTAATACTGGGTTATGTGCGTTTCTCTGCTCATCCCGAAAATAAATCATTTGCATAATTCTAAGCCATTTAAGTTTAGATTCAAGATTCCCCGAGAGTCTAACATATACTAGGCAGTCATAGTCAAAGTGGGGAAAACAAGATAG
>NW_027107480.1:16586-17360 GCF_000696795.3 Halyomorpha halys
TTTATGATATTCACATATGAATATAAATTTGGCAAATGAAAATTTGTCCGAACAACTATAAATCAATTTATTTTAGAAAATTTCATGAAAACTACGACTCCTACGAAGATAAATATCCTAAACTACTTTATAGCTAATTAAACTAGTTTTAATTTGAGTGCTAATAGAAATCTGTACGTCAAATGGTTTTTGAGATGTAGATTTTTAAAAATAAATTCACTACTGATCTTTCAGTACGTCCCATACAACATTTTTGTGAAATGTTGCTTTTTAAAAAGCAATATCTCGAAAACTATGAAACGTAAATAACTCTATTAGGGCTCATATTTTATCAAATTTACTTTTCTTTAAATGACGTTCTCTTAGGTTTTCTTGTGTTGTTCCAACATTTTATGATATAGAGCTCCGAAAGAAAAAATATTTTTTTTATCGTTTTGAAACAGCCGCCATTTTTTATTCCCCCTACGTATACTAGGCAGACTCATTAATTTTGACTAGTAGTTATACCTAGTTTTCATTAAAGTAATCAAAAATTGGGGTGAAATAACTGCCTTTTTTTCTTCTCTTGGACTCTTGTACTATTAGTTAAACTTTATGTTTTTTATCTATTTGCTTAATTTGTTGAATTATTTTAGTTTTTGTATTTTGTATCAATCCTGATGAAGCCTAGCTACTGGGGTGAAACGTCGTGAAAATTTTATTATTATTTGAGTTCTTTGACCACGCTCAGACCATCTTAATTTTGTCAAAATTAGTTTTCTCCTATCATAATTA
>NW_027107480.1:19775-20478 GCF_000696795.3 Halyomorpha halys
AAGTTTGACCGTAAATCAAATTCGATCTAATACAGCAAATTACTTTTTTAGATAGATATAGGCTAGAGAGTTTTTAATGAAAGGACTGATATATGGTTCTGATATATGAATTGTTTAGGTAGTTAGTATCTATTCCTATTATTTTTTTTTATTTAAATAGAGATTTTTTTTAAGTAGTCACATATTAATCGCATGAAGTGAACTTAAAAAAAACAAGACATCGACGGATCCGTAAGATATACCGATATTGTCACGTTTACGAAAATCGGAGCCACGGCTCTGGTCTTGGATCCGACGGTAAGAGTTGAAAGTAATGACCTCGAACAGGAAGGTGGAGTGGAAAGGAAAAAAAAGGAAATATATGAAAAATGCGTCCTTAAAGAAAAACTCCGCGAGTCCTTTGGAGAGAGAGAGTTCACCGTGAGAGGCCTCTGTCTCGCGGAACAATACCAGATAGAACAAGGAGCTTCTTAGAAGGCCTAGGTGTTAGCATCGGGGATATTTTCAAGATTTTCAAATGTATATGAAACATACAACATATTTACTTATAGTATTATGTTGTACAGTTGTAAATTGCATTAAATAAATAAAAATATATATATATTGATTTCTTATTTATATATTATTAATTTATGTATATTGCATAGTATAATGTTACTATTTCGTTTTCTTGACCTACAAGGTAATGATAATTCATTTTTGT
>NW_027107480.1:23917-24426 GCF_000696795.3 Halyomorpha halys
CTAAATATGGACCGAAGTTTTGTGAAGTGAAAACCGAAAATGTTTATTAAATCAAATTGGATTAGTTTTATCGTCATAAATTAATTCATATTGTATTGTTACTAGCTTATATAATAATCAAAAGTGTAATAACTCAAATTTCATTTATGTTTATCATTTCTTTATGTTATTTTGGATCCGTTGTTATCTAGTCTGACCATATTGGATGTACTTTTATAAATAAAAAAAATGTATGCAAAATTGCACGTTTTACTCTCTTCAGGATAAATTTTAATTTTTGTTTTATATATTGTAATTCTTAAACGAAATTTCTCATATTTTAATCAAATAGGTGTATGTAAGCCAATATTAATTTATTTATTGTATTTGCTTATTTAATTTACAGCAAATTTACATGGAAGATCAAAATGAAGTGATATCTTTTCATCTAGACATTTTATTGGAGTTCTATCAGTGGGTAGATCCTCCACATGATTGTATCACGTCATTATATCACTTACAGCAAATTT
>NW_027107480.1:24476-24864 GCF_000696795.3 Halyomorpha halys
TCATTATATCACTTACAGCAAATTTACTTTTATTATATATTGTATATATTTTATAGTAACAATAAATAAGTTATAAAAAATAAAATAATATACATTGTGCATTTATTAACTCCTTTAAGTGTGTGTATTTTTTTAGTCCTGATGAAGCCCTGCCAACGTGGGGCGAAACGTTATATTAAATAGTTTTACGACAATTAGTTTTTTTTCTTAGACCGCACCCTGACCATCTTTTAAAAATTATAATGTTGTATATAAATCGGATCTGTTCAACCTATCATAACAAATTGCTATGGCATAATTTTATTTTTTGTTCATAAGTCCATTTCCGATAGTTACAGTCGAATGCTTCTGTTCTAAATATATTGTCTGACACGGGACATTACTTACG
>NW_027107480.1:30824-31498 GCF_000696795.3 Halyomorpha halys
TTAATTTTATATCCACAGTTCTATCCCAAATAGATTATTTAAATAGTGATTAAATTCTTAGCAAAACAAAAAAAAAATTGAATATGGACAACTATGGACGATACAGCCTATTAAACTTTTACTTTTATTTAAAAAAAAAAAAGTAGAATTTAAGCAGGTCTTTTATGAATTTTGTTTATTTTTTATGTATATAATTAAATATTTAAGTAAAATAACAGGGATTAAAGAAATAAAATATAAAGTTACATAAGCCAAAAGGAGTAATGAAATATGAGGTGTAGATAGTTCACCGTAGATTAATAATTTGATAATGGAGGGAAAGTCGGGGGGTGAAGTCAGCAAAAATAACGTAAATAAACAAAAAATTATTTATTCATCCCCACCGATCATCTTTTATAATTAATGAAATATTAGTATGAATGAGAAAATCTAGTTAGTAAATATATGTACAAAAAAAAGTATTTAAAAATTAAAGTTACAAAAAAAATGATAAAGAAAATATAAGTAATTAATGAAATATGTAAGTGAAATACTAGAATATTGATATAAAATACTTCATTTCATTTATATGGATTTTCGGTGAACTATCAACTCATTATTTTGTTTAATTTAATTTTTAAAAAATAAAATAAAACAATAAGCAGTTTTTTATATAAACAGTAAGAAAATAGATT
>NW_027107480.1:36708-44781 GCF_000696795.3 Halyomorpha halys
GTACCCGTTAGAGTTCAAATCTCGCAGCCGCATATCCGATATAATATTTATAGGTATGAAACAAAAAAAGTGCAATTTTTTTTGTAAAAAAAAATCAGATAACCTATGATTTGTGATTAGCGACTTAAGAAAAAAAACTGAGGTGTCAATAATTACGACTACAATAAAATTTTCTATTATATTTGCTATGTTTCCTAGATCAGAAGAGCAGGAACTAAGGAATGTTATGGGATTGAGTACTTCCTCCTGGGCATAAAATAGGTTTTCAATGACTCATCTCTTTGCAGATTGTGAAAGCTGCAAGTTGAGGCTTTATAGTGCTTCTAATATGCAGGCCTCATGCATCTGTATTCTGTTAGCAGCTGTATAGATTATCATAAGTTTAGTCGAGTCATCAGGCTAGGAAGTCTGCTGGATTTTGCTTAGATAGCAGAATTGCTTGTATTACGTCACAGGAAGAAAA
Source organism: Halyomorpha halys (assembly GCF_000696795.3). Lineage (NCBI taxonomy): Eukaryota > Metazoa > Arthropoda > Insecta > Hemiptera > Pentatomidae > Halyomorpha > Halyomorpha halys. The sequence continues at coordinate 37,172 of NW_027107480.1, forward strand.
AAATTACTGTTAGTGTTATACTCAACTAATGTTAGTCAATATCATTTGTTTACAACTATATTCAATGGCGAATTTGATTTTTTCTACGTAACAACAAGAAAATTAGGGAGAAACAAAAGGAACTATAATTTATATTAAAATAAAATAATAACGTATATGTATGTATAAGAAAAATACACATAAAATAAGAATAAATTAATTATGAATTTTAAATATATTAAAAAAATGTTTGTGTAATAAGCAAAATAATTAATAATGAATGTTAATTAAATTATATTAAAATGTAAATTAATGATAAAAAAATTATTGTTATATTATAAGGTTCTTACCTTTTGAAGGGAGGTTCTGTTTTTAAGTTGTAAATCTAAGCGAAGGAAGGAAGAAAAGTGTTTTGTAAAAAAGTTTTAAATTTAAGAAAACATTTTTTAGAAAAAGTTATGTAAGTAAGAAATCTATTTAAAAACAAAATTTTATAATGTTACTATGATATTATTTTAATGATTAATTTATTTTAAAGATGGGACAAAGGAAATTTAAAAAAAAACATAAAAAAACTGTTTTTAAATTGTAAATCTAAGTGAAGAAACGAAGAAAATTGTTTTGTAAAAAAGTTTTAAATTTTAGAAAAAGTTATATGGGACAAAGGCAATAAGCCTGCAATTTTAAGATTTGAAAAAGAAATGACATCAATATGAAGTTATCCTTGAGAATGCCCTGAGGGCCGAAACGTTGAAGAAATTGTAAAGAATAAAAGTTGAGAGAGAAAAAGGATCAAAATTGTTTTAAATTAAGAATAAACTAAACCACTCTCAAACAAGCATATATAAAATAATTAATCTAAAATAATAACAATAACAATATTCTTTACTTTTAACTTTACTGTATTTGGGCAGGATGGATGAATTAAGCATTTCTCTTTCTTTAATTATCTACACATATGTTTAATTTTCCACTTTATTTTAAATAATTTTCAGTTTTTACATATATTTACTAACTAGATATTTATAGCTATTTTACTGTTTGTTCTTTCCACTTACTTAGTTTTCTCATTACTTATCTCATACACCCTTCATCTTCTTATAATATTTAGACGATACATTTTGTTTAAACCCTTATTTATGTATCTATACAGTTTGTTATTATCTTATTTTCTAATCATTCTGTAATTCCTCTTATTCATTATGATTTTTATCTTATTTTTTGTTCTTAGCCCTGACGAAGGATTGAAATTCTGGCCGAAACGTTGGCACGTATATAAATACTATAATTATAAAATTGTTTATTTTATTAATTATTTCGACGATTAATAAATTTTAATTTGTTTTCTATATTTTTTTTTATTTGTGCTGGATTAACTTGTAGTTAAAGGATTTATATAAAAAAAGCGGTATAATCACACGTGGGTCAATTTATAAAAGTTAAAAATATGATAAGAAAGTGATAATAATGTTAAGTTATTCTATAGTTAAAAGTATTAGAATTTACTTGAAAAGTGAAAAAAGAGAGTGATTTGGCTAAAATTAATGAACTGAACAGAATAACCTGCGAAAAGTTTTTAAATATTTGGATATGAGATGTACATTTATATTTAAGGTTCTTGAGGATGGCTGAAATGTTAGACTTTTAAATAAATTATAAAGAGTGTTTTGAGACTTAACTTGGACACAAATTATTTTATTTAAACAAATATACTTTTTTTTTTTATTTATTTATTTATTGCTATTTATAACTGAACATTATAACACATTTAGTAAATTTGGTCTCAATCAAAATGGAGTGTTACAGGCGTGTAGAGAAACTACCCATTGGCAGCACTCTAATTAGGTTTTACATTAACAGATCTCGTGGCCATCTTCTTTTCAGGCGCCTCGGAGGATTGTCAGAAATGGAAGCAAGGTTAGAAACTAGTAGGTTTGGGTAGTTAGAGAGTTTATAATGGAAGGAATGATATCTGGTTCGGGATAGATCGGTTACATAGGGAACATTAAGGTCTTGATGTGTTATTTTATTTGTGACAAAGTAAGGAGCATTGAGGCTTTTGGATTGTAAGGATTGGATCCCAGAGGAATTCGAAGGTTTAGTGGTGCCCCAAAGCGGAATTCCGTATGTCCAAATTTACCTTATTACTGTCATGTAGATCAGTCATTTGCAATGAAATTGTCATCCTGGAGGGGGTATGCTAATCTTTTATGTATCGTTCAAATTTTAGTATATGTACCGCCGATGTGAGTAAAAACAAAATATTAAAAAAATGCATCGACGTAAGGTCACCTTGAAACAATAGATATTAAAATCGTAAATTATTTTCATAAAAACATACAATTAAACGGTCATATTTATATATTTGAAACAATTATTAAGGATAACAAAATGGCAAAAATCTAGAAAAACTTAATCAGGTAATTCTGTACCTCGGTACTATACGAAAGTAAGTTCAAATATTACGAAATCGGGTTCATAAAAACTATAATAATTAAAAGAATGTAAAAAATAACAAGAAACATAAGAAGATAACATAATATTAGTAGAAAAGTAGTATTGATGAAAATGTCTAGTATAGTATTATAGCGCTATACATTTTCTTCTATACTGCTTAATTTAATTTTTTTTTTATGTTTAAAATATTTTTTTATTTATTTAATCATATGAACAACTATATAATATATTATTTATAATATTATATACTAATACATTAAATAAATAAAATCATTTATATTTATTCAATTAAGATAAAACAAATACTTATGAACAAAAATAAAAATCGTTGTATTAGAAAACATTACAACAGAAATACAAGGGTAAATATTTATACAAAACAACTCAAATAATTATTATAATTAGTTCACAACTATCCCAGAAAAGGTTTTAAAAATGAATAATAATTAAATTGAATCATCATTATACCCTAATACATTCAAGGTAGGTTTTTTATTCGGACTTCAATATTTGAATAACTTTCACACCTTAAAAGTATAATGAATAGGAATTATCACGTAATGCTAATTATGAAAACATTATTGATACATTTTTTTGTAGATTGAAAGAGGACTTCACAAAGGAGGAACACAGAGTCAGCTCTAGGCGAATTACTTATCTTCCTAAATTCTAATTGATACCTTCAATACTACTTATGTACTCGGTTATCTTCTTATTCTTTACTTTATTTTAATAATGATCATATCTTGATTGTCTTTTGCTCTTAACCCTGATGAATGCTTAGAATTCTGGCCGAAAAGTAGGGCCTAATAAATAAGTTGTTATTTTTTTAATTCTTCACTGACCGCATTCCCAAAGATCTTCTTCTCATAGACATCGTACCTCATTACATAACAGAGTATTAACATTAAATTTCTTATTTTCACATAAACATGCATAAATGCACATTTAGTTATTTTCCTTTAATAAACATGAACTAGTGCATTGCTTGCAAACGGCCCAGGAGAAGACTACAACATTGCAATCGTGAAATCGTGAAACGTGACCACTAAACCCAGAGAAGGCCTCCGAGATTCCCTTTTTATTTATTTCATTTTAGTTCTTGTTTTATTTTAGTCCTTTTCTCTTGTGTAAATCATAGACTTATTTTATTTATTTTTTAATGAAAGCTATCATATTTGTAACTTTTTTTACTAATTTTACCAGTTTCATATTTCTGTTGCATATTTACTCCGATTCCTAGTTTTAGCCACTTTTTTCATTTTTATTTTTATTTTATATTTTCTAGTTTTTTCAAAGACTGCTCTGCTATTTTTTCATTTTTATTTTTAAAATTTTGATTTATTGATAGGTATTAAAATCTGCCATAAGCAATAGGCTACTTTTTATTTTCTTTATTATTATTGCGAAGAGACTCTTAACTGCATTCTGCCGTTAGCAATTTTTTTTTATTGGTGATTATTGATTGGTCATAAATTAATAAGATCCACTCAGTGGTATCCTCATCATAAAACAGGGGGGACCGAGCGACAGCTACCAAAAAGAAGATGCTCAAAGGTTTTATAGGGCAGACCTGGATAAGCCTTTATAATAATAAATTATTTGACAAATCATTGCCTATTAAATCCTGCAGAAAGTAAACCCGTCCATTATCCGTATTTATTTATCTTTGAGGTACATTAAAGACGATGAACGGTTCGAGATAGAACGATGTTTACGACGGAGGTTAACGAACCGCTTCTATTATTGCGTTCGCTATTTGGCAAACCTTATCCACAAATTCGGCCACACTCTGAGTCATCTCTTGGTCCTTCCTGCTTCGAATATTGTTTGCTTTATTGTTTTTATTTGTATCTTAATTATTGTCGTAACATGTTTTAAAATTATTATTTTATTTATTTTTATGAAGAACCGTATTATCTCTAAATTATTACGTAAGAAATAGTTATCTTATCAACCTTGCCATCTACTTTAAGGTTATGTTTCTTTATAATTTTATTAACATCTTGTATTTTGCTAATAATTACTTACTAATAAATTGAGAAAAGCCAACCATTTTTAAGTATTTATATTCTTAAAGTTATATGTTCTACTGGAGCTCCATGAATTTCATTTGTAATTCTCTTCTGCTTTTTTTTTTTAATTTTATTTCATTAAAACCAAAAATAACGTTTCGGAGTAACCTCATCATTAGATATCTGATTAAATATATATTTTAAAATTACATTTCGCGTACTCCTTATTTATAGTTATATTAGTATTTTTAATTATTAATATTTGTAATTATGAGAGATAGTTAACGGTGGATGTCTCGTACGAGGAGAAGATGGTTGGGGGTGTGTTCAAAATTCTTCCTCTAAATATTTTCTACTTGTTACTTTTTATTTTTTACTCACTTGTAACGTTTCCTCTTTTAACGTCATTCTTTTAACGTCTTTTTTAATTCGGAGTTTTGCCGTTATCGGCGCAGAATACCACTTGGCAGTTAGTTTTCAAGCTAACAGGTTCGTTTTATTCTCTTTTTATTCCCTTATCTTTATTTTACCACCCCTTTTTTTCTCAATTTTCCTCACCCACGTTATTTGTTATGTTCACCATATATTATTATTGTTGTTTTCAAAATAATTTTTTTTCTATTAATTTCTTTTGTTAAACTTTACTTATATTTTGCCTCTTTAACAATTATTATGGTTACATATATTTTCACTCTCTCAATTTTATTTTCCTTTCCATATTTCAATTTTTAAATTATTAATAACTAATATATTCGTATTACTTTGCGTTATATAACTTTATTTTTCTTTTATTTCCTTAATTATGTTTTTTTACCTACTTGTTCAATTATCTATGTATACATTTCGTTTTCCACTTCTCTCATCACTTCATTTTATTAATTCCATTCTGTAAAATTATTCACTTTATATCATTCTGTTTATATTTTTTTTCTATACTTATTGGTTGATATCATGTTTGTTCTTAGCCCTGATGAAGGCTAGAAACTCTAGCCGAAACGTTGGTACAATTAAATAAGTTACATCAACTTATTTGTATTACATTTTGCCCGCACTCCCAACCATCTTCTCCTCGTATTGATATTTATATTATTGACAACAATATTTTATTGTTAGGATTATGGGACTAATAAGGAGAACACAAAATGTAATTTCAAAATATATTTTAATACCTGATGATGAAAAACGTTGTTTTAGGTTTGTTTGTTTGGTTGTTTAGTGGCGCCAAACTTCATTGGTCATCAACGCCATGTATATTTTATTTTATTTTGCTAATATTCGTTAAATTTTATTTATTTCTTAATTTGATTATTTTTTTTATTTATTTATTTTTTATTTATTTATTTATTTTTTTCTTTCGATCAAGTTATATTTTTGTCAGTAAATTTAGTGATTTCAAAAAACCTAAACACCAATTCTATTGCCTTATCATCGTCTCCAATGGTTTTTGAGATATCTTGGCTTAGTCCGAAGCTATTGAGGTGTGGTGTAAAATATGGGAATCGTTGGAAAACAAGGCTTATTCTTAAATTGTTATTGCAATACTGGCAGTTCGGAGGCGTTTCTTTAGGTGTTATTCGGAGGCGTTGTTTTAGGTTTTAATGAAATAAAATAAAATAATTAAAACAAGTAATAGTAATTTGCACTCTCAAGAACTAATTAGTAATGTAAATTAATTTTTGTGTGTCTTACATCTTTCTTATTGTAAAAAATTGGTTTCTGTTATATCAATAATACTGAAAATGATATTGTTGTTACTATAACATTTAACATAATGTATTATTTATTCATATTATCTTCATTTTTTTAATTATACCTGTTTCATTGTAATCTAAATAAATAAAAATGTATCTAAAGTAAATGGTCGGAGGTGCGATCAAATAGGAACGAATGGTTTTCAACTATTTATTTGCTGACGTTTCGTCCTACTATACAGGGATTCTTCTGAGCTAAAAAAGATAAAAAGCAACTAAACATGTATTGACAACATATCTCCTGCTACATATAACTGAAATAATAGAAAAAATATATTAATATATAAAAATTATTTGAAAGTTTTTTCAAAATGTTCAGTGTTGTCCAGGTAAGATTCCTAGCCATCGAAAACCTGGATTTATCCAGTAGAAAAAAATTTATGATTACAATTAAACGTTTATTTAGTATGACTCAAAATTTACACATTTTGTCGTGTAATGTTTATGATACATTATCATAATTAATTTGAATCCCTAAGTAAAGAAAAAAATCACCCAAATCTGAGGAATATTAGCAAAGATACAGCGAATTTTCGATATCAGTTATCTATATAAATAAAAATGTTATGTTCGTTTATTACTTAACTAAGATCTCTGAAAGTTCTTAACCAGATTAAAATTAAGTTTTAAATTTTTTATTTGAAAGGAAGAATAAAAAAAAAAAAATCATTAAAATTGAGCAATTATTAACAATGATATAGTGTACTGAATTTTTTTCTTATATTTTTAAGAATTTCGTTATAGTATTTCTAGTCAAGGCATAAAAATTATAATATGTACTCAGATCTTGTGAATGAAAAGTAATCTTCCTTATTTTAATTATTTTATTTTACTTCATCAAAACCAATTAAAACGTTTCAGGATTGTCACACTATTACCTATATCAGGTATCTACTACAAATTCTCAAATTCATCAAGGTATTTCAAGTCTATTTATTTATATGTTTATATTTTTAATTGTTAATATTTATATTTTTTTACAAGTATTATTACCATTATAAGACTAATAAAGAGAACACAAAACGGAATTTTAAAAGATATTTTAATCAGGTAATTGTTTGAGAGAGAGAGAGAGAGAGAGAGATATGCTTTATTCGTCCATGCTTCCGCATTATAGGCAGTATATATTACGAAATTGTAATATATTTATTAAGTGTTGCATACATAGGATGAATTAGGAAATTTGTTGTAGACAGCTGATGATGGTTTTAATGAAATAAAATAAAATAATTAAAACAAGGAAGAGTACTTTTCATTCTAATTACAAATAAAGCCCATTCAGTAGAAGATATAACGTTTATAATATGTACTTACTATTCAATTTTTACCAAATTGATGTAAATCTGTCAATAATGTTCATATAGTATACGTAGACCATATATAATACTTATTCTATATGTTAATAATA
>NW_027107480.1:44831-47916 GCF_000696795.3 Halyomorpha halys
TACCTGATGATGAAAAACGTTGTTTTAGGTTTGTTTGTTTGGTTGTTTAGTGGCGCCAAACTTCATTGGTCATCAACGCCATGTATATTTTATTTTATTTTGCTAATATTCGTTAAATTTTATTTATTTCTTAATTTGATTATTTTTTTTATTTATTTATTTTTTATTTATTTATTTATTTTTTTCTTTCGATCAAGTTATATTTTTGTCAGTAAATTTAGTGATTTCAAAAAACCTAAACACCAATTCTATTGCCTTATCATCGTCTCCAATGGTTTTTGAGATATCTTGGCTTAGTCCGAAGCTATTGAGGTGTGGTGTAAAATATGGGAATCGTTGGAAAACAAGGCTTATTCTTAAATTGTTATTGCAATACTGGCAGTTCGGAGGCGTTTCTTTAGGTGTTATTCGGAGGCGTTGTTTTAGGTTTTAATGAAATAAAATAAAATAATTAAAACAAGTAATAGTAATTTGCACTCTCAAGAACTAATTAGTAATGTAAATTAATTTTTGTGTGTCTTACATCTTTCTTATTGTAAAAAATTGGTTTCTGTTATATCAATAATACTGAAAATGATATTGTTGTTACTATAACATTTAACATAATGTATTATTTATTCATATTATCTTCATTTTTTTAATTATACCTGTTTCATTGTAATCTAAATAAATAAAAATGTATCTAAAGTAAATGGTCGGAGGTGCGATCAAATAGGAACGAATGGTTTTCAACTATTTATTTGCTGACGTTTCGTCCTACTATACAGGGATTCTTCTGAGCTAAAAAAGATAAAAAGCAACTAAACATGTATTGACAACATATCTCCTGCTACATATAACTGAAATAATAGAAAAAATATATTAATATATAAAAATTATTTGAAAGTTTTTTCAAAATGTTCAGTGTTGTCCAGGTAAGATTCCTAGCCATCGAAAACCTGGATTTATCCAGTAGAAAAAAATTTATGATTACAATTAAACGTTTATTTAGTATGACTCAAAATTTACACATTTTGTCGTGTAATGTTTATGATACATTATCATAATTAATTTGAATCCCTAAGTAAAGAAAAAAATCACCCAAATCTGAGGAATATTAGCAAAGATACAGCGAATTTTCGATATCAGTTATCTATATAAATAAAAATGTTATGTTCGTTTATTACTTAACTAAGATCTCTGAAAGTTCTTAACCAGATTAAAATTAAGTTTTAAATTTTTTATTTGAAAGGAAGAATAAAAAAAAAAAAATCATTAAAATTGAGCAATTATTAACAATGATATAGTGTACTGAATTTTTTTCTTATATTTTTAAGAATTTCGTTATAGTATTTCTAGTCAAGGCATAAAAATTATAATATGTACTCAGATCTTGTGAATGAAAAGTAATCTTCCTTATTTTAATTATTTTATTTTACTTCATCAAAACCAATTAAAACGTTTCAGGATTGTCACACTATTACCTATATCAGGTATCTACTACAAATTCTCAAATTCATCAAGGTATTTCAAGTCTATTTATTTATATGTTTATATTTTTAATTGTTAATATTTATATTTTTTTACAAGTATTATTACCATTATAAGACTAATAAAGAGAACACAAAACGGAATTTTAAAAGATATTTTAATCAGGTAATTGTTTGAGAGAGAGAGAGAGAGAGAGAGATATGCTTTATTCGTCCATGCTTCCGCATTATAGGCAGTATATATTACGAAATTGTAATATATTTATTAAGTGTTGCATACATAGGATGAATTAGGAAATTTGTTGTAGACAGCTGATGATGGTTTTAATGAAATAAAATAAAATAATTAAAACAAGGAAGAGTACTTTTCATTCTAATTACAAATAAAGCCCATTCAGTAGAAGATATAACGTTTATAATATGTACTTACTATTCAATTTTTACCAAATTGATGTAAATCTGTCAATAATGTTCATATAGTATACGTAGACCATATATAATACTTATTCTATATGTTAATAATACTCGCCAGATTTTAGCCCAATTAAGGGCACCAACTTTATGAAGCTGAGTGAATCCCAGGAGAAACCCACAGAGTTGACTCTCGGCTACAGTAACAAAATAAATTATTATCTGCTACAGCCGAATTCGAACCCAGGTATTTGGAGTTGGTAGATATATTATATAGTATTGAGTATATAGGATATATTCAAATCTAGCCATTGCGAAATATTACCGAGTGAGCTAGTTTATATATACAATTGATATTCACATATTTCATTTTATAAAAATCTGATTGGTAAGAGACAGACGTGAAACGGACATTAATTCTGTAATCAGCAACCGTAGATCATCGATTGTCGTCCCATTGAGCTATGCAGCTGTGATAGCTGAATCAATCATTCATACTGATAGTATTAATCTCTTCACAATTATGAATGAAGCTTAAAGTCATTAATAAAGTAAACTCAATTTATTTATCTTTCATTCATAATTTATTTTAATTAAAAACAACAGTTATTGATTTGAGTCATTTTCAGTTTTTATACTCTGATGTTGAGCATGGGTGGTTCTTAAATACTTTTTAGTCGGCCACAATTATAGGTCAAATTGTACCGGACGATTCTAATAATACGATATTTTGACGAATTTGTATGGGTGCTTTAAAAATATTCTATGATCTCGGATAATGTTTAGCTGTGTATATATACTTTTAAAAACTATTTGAATATCTGCCAGAATTTTTTTACGGTTCCATTCCTACAAAAATCTTCCGCTTCTTGAAGATTTACGTGGACGTATCTTTTTTCGTCTTGTTTCTATTCCGAAAAAAAAGTTATAGAAAAAAATCGGCCCACTTTCACTACGAAACCGCTTTATCACTTCATACGTAAACACTTTTCAGTCAGCGAAATATATACTTTAACAAATGTCAACGCATGCTAAGTGACATTAAGTAACATGGATAAGACACAATTCGTATGCCAATATATGCTAACTTTGTTGACAGGGGACCGCTAAGTGTGTGGTAAGAGTTACGAAATCAGTTGCATTTATTTTATTTGAAGGTGGCGAAAGTGGCGGGCTACTCAGAGGCATCCTGCAGTACCGGTTTG
>NW_027107480.1:54108-56962 GCF_000696795.3 Halyomorpha halys
GATGGTTAGTAGAATTTTGTATGACTGGGCTATGGAAATTGTAGATCTACAATTGTGGTGGTTGATGATGATGTGGGGACTTACTTCTTCTTTCCTCCCTCGGCATTTCTAAGCCTCTCCTCCCCCTGCTGCTGGGAACTACTCCAGTAAATCTACTCACTCCTGATAGATATTGCTGATGAGTGAACAAAAGAAATGATGCACTGCTTCTCTGGTTGAAGACAAGATGGCTATCTCACACTCATCTGGGTTGCTTCTCTTGCCATCGAGAGCGCTGGAGGATGTGAGATTTGCTGTTGGCCACATGGGGCCGCTACTAATCTTATAAATGGCAGCTTTCTTAAAAAAGCAGTTGCAAAGAGATCTAGAGTAAAATAAACTTAACAATTGGGGTTCTGTTAATGGGCGGTGCTCCGCTTAGGTAGTGTTTGCGACTTTAGCGCACTTACTCAGCCTTCACTGGCTTATTACCAGTGACATCGTAAGAGAACACAGTACAAACAGAAGATGGAAAAAGTGGTATAAGAGTATAATCAAGAATTAAGGAAGATAATGGACAAGATAGGAAACGTACCTTTCTGGCTAGAGGTCAGTGCGAAAGCGAACGGATTTGTCGTTGGAAAAGAAAGGGAAGGGGTTTTGATAAAATGGACATTTATACAGAAAAGACTTTTTCACATGGATGAGCGAAAATAATAAAATTGATATTAAACTGATTTTATACCAATCTCCAACTTTCATCACAAATTGGGCCAAATCAGATCAGAACATTTCGAAAAGTAGTTGTGCCCAGGAAAATGTATTTACACACTCGCAATCGAAAGGATTCTGATAAAATTGTTATACAGAATTTTCTTTTAAATGTCAAGAGAGAGATAGAGAATAGTGCTTTATTCATTCATGCTGCCCAAATACATCGGGTTGCCATATTACACAGCATACTAATCAATCCGTGATCGGACATATATAAATTAAATATTTTTACATGATATTATAAAGTATAAAGAAAGCATGTTTTTTTTTTTTTGTTTTGTTTTTTCTCACAGTTTTCCTTTATAATCAATTCTACAGCGCTGGTATTTCGCCGAGCCTGTTCTACCCCTCAGTTGTCTAACGTTGTGGTAGATTGCAGTAATTATCAATAAATAAATATTGTAATATTTTTTTTTTTTAATCAATACAAGAATGCCATTCAGGTGGAACTACGATCCCACGCGGCCATGTACTGATACGCGACCACCGGAGATTGTAGGAGACCTTATGCATTATTAAACTGGATGATTGTTCTCGATTATACGAGTCTTATTAAGGTTCCATCGAGGATAATAGCTCATTAATTGGTGAATTAGGGCAAAATGGACCGTGTTCTTCCGGGCCAATCAGGGTTCTATGGTAAAACATACAACAATTTTCCTATACTATTTGATGTTCATATTAGCATTAGAAAATAATTTCCGGCCAGTTGGGAAACTGGGGATTATAAAAAAAGGTTAAGAATACATGACTCAATGATAGTAAATAGCCACTGTTGAGTAAGTGATTAGCTATGACATAAATGTACATTTACATAAATCGTAACGATTTATTCTTATAAATAAATCGTAAGAGTATTACTGGTAACACTCCAACATAAATCGTGACAATTTTCCGACGATGATTCTTCCTTACTGTTGGGGCGAGGGGCTTTTCTTAAATGAAAAAAACTCTTCCCCAGAGAAAAAAAATTGTTCGCTGGTTCGGTGATAAAAAAAAAAATAAAACGGAGGACCTGAAAAGAATCATAAAAACACAAAAATAATAAAGAAAAAATAGAGAATAAAAACAACCTTCCAAACTGCTATACAAATTTTAATTAAATTAAAATATAAACAAATAAAAACTGTTACTGTTTTGTTGTTATAAAAAATAATTAGTGTAAAGTAAAAAGAAAGAAAATATTTTGATATATGTAAACAAAAATCAATTCTCTTTATACAATAATTAATTAAATAATAAGTAACTCAGAAGCAAACAAAATATGAGGCTAATGAAGAGAAAGAAAAAAAAAGTCACTCATAGCAGATAGTGGGGGGGGGGGTCGATATGCGTATATCGTTTATTATTTTCCATTCCGGAAATATCCACCGTCATCCAGATGTCGATGATTGGTGGGTGAGGGTCCTGAGATGAACCCCAAAAATTCTTATGGTGTGAGCCGGTGGGGGCCTCTCTCTATGACAGCCTCTAGACTCTAGGACTCTAGCCAGTGGACTGTAGACTGTAGACTACCTTATCAGTCTGCATAAAAGTCTTAATCCCATTGCAGCCTGCAATTGTATTGTTGTATACGCCGAGCCGCAGCGATGTATTTGTATTATACACGCATATCACAACAAGCCTCTTTCCTTAACTATATTTACGTTATAAATTCTAATTACCAAATACGACATAACTTGTGGTTAAAAAACGAAAAATAAACTTATAATTGACAGAAATTAAAACACCAATTGGAAATAAATAAAATTAAACTAAAGAAAAGAAAAATGTACTTTTGGGCTTTAACACTTACTATCCCGTCCCATCTCTCTATTACCGATCATGGGAAAAATCCTCGAAAAACTTATTTTGGAACGCCTACACCCCATCCTAGATTCCAATCATATAATCCCAGATCACCAGTTAGGATTCCGAACATCCAACTCCACTATCCAGCAATGTCATCGTGTGGTGGACGTTGTCTCGTCTTCTTTGGAGCGCGGAATGTACTGCGAGGGAGTCATTTTCGATATAGAGCAGGCTTTTGATCGAGTCTGGCAACCGGGACTGCTTTACAAACTCCGTAAATTCTTACCTCCTACATATTTTCTCATCATCC
>NW_027107480.1:60902-62272 GCF_000696795.3 Halyomorpha halys
TTTGAGTGGTTAGGGAGTTTATAATGGAAGGAGTGATATCTGGTTCGGGCTAGATCGGTTACAAATGAAACATTAAGGTCTTTATGTATGATTTTATTTGTTACGGATTTAGGAGAATTAATGATTTTACGAAGGATTTTGGATTGTAAGGATTGGATACGAGAGGAATTAGAAGTTTTAGTGGGGCCCCAAAGCTCAAATCCGTTTTTCCAGACAGGCCTTCTTATTGTCATGTAGTTACAGATTTGTAATGTGTTGGAAGTTTAGACCGTTTGTCCAGTAAGTGCTGTAATAGTCGAAATCTACGTGTAGTTTTCTTTCTTTTCAGTCTTTTGTGAGGATTTTAAGTAAGTCGTTTGTCCTGATGTAGTCCAAGGTAGCGGATCTGTTCTACAAGGGTAATAGCAACATTATTATTAACTGGGAGTGGAACTTCATGAACCTTTTTTTGATGCAATCCTCTATTGACTCTATTTGTAATTCCTCATGCAATTGGCTGTTTCGTACAAACCAAGGAGCATCCAATGCAATTCTTACGACTTTATTTTGAAAAGATTGTAATTTTTTTTTCCTTTTCGTAAAGGATGCCACTCTCCAGACTTCATGGCCATACATGCCGAAACGTTGGATATTCATTAGACTAATTAGATAATTTTTGTTATTATTAAAAAAAATAGTTATACTAACATTAAAGTTACTTTAACCTAATTTAAGATTTGTGTAATTCATACTAAGTATTTGTTTAAATTCTTACTGCTTCCTTTACATACAGTATTATAGAAATTCATTTTTAGTACTGTGAACTGTACACTTTCTCTTGCCTTCTACTTTAGACTATAAAATATGGAATGATCATCCGTTTGGTCGAAGACAATACGATCTAGAAGCCGGTATTGTCCATTTTACGGTGACGTGAACTACCTGAGAGCTGTTTTAGTGCCTTCCTAACGAGTCGACCTTAATCACACCTATCGTAAATCTTTATTGCTCTCTGTCTCCTTTCGATAGTAGCGCACTATGTCGGTCACCGTATCTCTAATAGATACTCCAGGTATCCAAATATTTCTTTGTCTACTTTAATAGACACAAAAAAAAAAGTCTTAAATACCAAAGTCGAACATAGAAAATGTTTTTTAAGCAGAAGTTACGTACATAATCTTACGAAGAATGATTCCATGAAAATTTGGACATCATTATATGTTGCTGATGTGGTGTTTCATCATCACATTATTTCTTAGCATGTTTACTAGCATCTAGTTACCAAATTTCATTCTTTGTTCTTTGTCTTCTCCTTATTAATTTAACAGTTGAACAGATTGGATACTTAGGACTCCATCTTGACAAGAGACTTACTTAGAATTCACACACTT
>NW_027107480.1:62802-72742 GCF_000696795.3 Halyomorpha halys
AAAAAAAAATTATTAATTTAACAGTAATTAATGACACAAAGGAATGAGAAAATCTCATATTTTGCGGAAAAGATATTTTAGTTTTTCTTTTCTCTTAAATCACAGATAATTATACGACAATTGACAAAATCAATAACTGAGAAAGAAATAATTTTATAATAAAATACATATTATATAATTATTGTATGCCTTATCCAACTCCCCAACCTGTATGTCACGTACATACAGGTTGCAGAGGTTATAATGATCTTAGGTTTCATTAAAAAACTCATTCCTTTCTCATCTGATTTGTTTGACAATTGTTGCTGTAATTATGATTGTGGAATGAGAATTTTGATAATAACTCTGCTATCTTTGCCTAAAAAAAAAAACTTAATTTATCTGATAATATTTTTGTTTTCTGTTTCAGGTAAGCGTGATATTTTGGTATTGTTTGAATTAAAGAAGTTTCCTTTTTATCTCCAAGTAAGTCATGCAGTTATCAGGAACACAAGTTTTTTGTTTTTATTTTTTATAAAATACATAAAATTTGTTTAAATACTTAGTATCTAAGTTTTTCTTTTGTTTTAAGTTTAAAATTAATAATCTTTATCAAACATAAGATTTATCATAAATATAATTTCGTAGAATTTATGTTAATAATCCTTAACACTAATTTTTATTTCGTACATAATATTAAGGGAAAATTTATTTGAATATTTAATTGCTTTAGTTCTGTAAATTTATTTGTTTGATTTATAAAAACAGAGCTAGTCCGTGTTACAAATGTGGTTTTATTCTTCTCGAAAGTGGTTTTATCCATAAAACAAAGGGTCTGAATCACAATTTCTAGCATGATATATAATTTATTGTGATGAATAAGATTCAAATAATTATTGAAAAAATATGTTTTCCTTATATACAAGATGCTCAAGGTAATAACCACAAAATCTCATGGACCGATTCTACCCTCGCCCTGGTTCGATTCTCCCTTGCCCTATTCACCCCTGGAATTCCATGATTAGAGGCAGACTTATCTTACCTTTAAGAAATTTAATTATAGTAAGCCGTCTCTGAAAAAAATGTATGCAACACCGTTGTTCAATTATCTAAAACTAGAATAGAGCGTCTCCCAATAGAGCGTTTCTCATACAGATTTGATTGATGTACGACGATGTTACGATCTCTCAAGGAGATCATAAGATCAACAATAATTAATAGAGAACCTTCTATTCCTGCCCCCGAAATCTCATGATAAGAGACAGGCTTATTCTACATTTCATAAACGTTACTAATAGTGAGTAGAGCAGTGAAATTTACTTATGTAGAGCTACATTGTAAAAATGGCTAAAGCTTAGAATCTTATATTTTATATCGTTTACCGTACTTACTCAGCCTCCACTGGCTTATTAGCAGTGACGCTGTGAGCAGGGATGCACTGGGATCTCAAAGAGCCCTGCTCTACCCCTCACAGGTGGAGGGTAGAGTGGCTCGGGGATCCTCAGGTTCATAGTGTATATATTGTTTATGAAGAGTATAAATGTGACTAGTGATTATTTTTATTATTATCATTTTTTTTCTTTTTATGTGCATAGTTTGATTAAGTTATTTTTTTTCTTCTGTTAATGTATATTTTGAGAGAGATTTTTTTCATTTTTATGTAATTTTTTTTCTTTTATTCAGTTATTTTGAATGTAATCAGTTATCACGATTGCCTATTGTCCAACAACTTTGTGATAGATTGTAATATTTATCAATAGATAACGATTCACATAAAAAAAAAAAAATATATCTAATTTTTTTTTAATAATATTTTGTTCAGTATAGTTTATGAGATATTCGAGTAAATTAATCTCTGGATTATTTTAACAAAATATGCTTATTATGAAATAATGATAGGCATTATAATTGACCTTGTCTGAATCAGAACATCCACAATTAACTCCCCCCTCCCCTTAATTACATTTAGAACTTAAGTTACCTTCAGATGTCCAAGGATGGCTTAGACTGCATCTTGAAGTCCTCAAGAGGCAATTTCGCTGTCAGTCAATTTATTAGCACTTGTCATGGCTGAAGGTGAATTAAAGGTTACTGTACATTCCCGCCTCAGGATGCAATATTCTATAACTGTACACCTACCTTACTATTTTGCATGTAATTATTATTATTTTTTATTAACAGCTCAAACAGTTTTCAAATTCGATAACTCAAATTATTTAATGAAATCCGGTTAACTTTGGAAAAAAATTGAGTTCAAAATACTGAAAGAATATTGTACTATAGTTTATTATCGTTTATATATTCGCCCATTTCATATCAAATGTCAGTTTTTTTTTGTTTTTTTTGGAAAAGTTATTTAGTAAATCAACTTTATGTAATCGAAACATTTTTACTCAATATTAGTAGAAGATGATTGGGGGTGCGGTCAGCGAAAAACAAAAATAAATACAACTTATTAATACCAACGTTTCGGCCCGAATTTGAAGCCTTCATCAGGGTTAAGAACAATGAACAAGATAACAAACATAATAAATAAGAGGAATTACAGAATTATTAGAAAATAACTAGCAATATAGATAAAAATTAGTATAGTCTAAGTATTATTAGAAGTTAAATTCTGTATAAGAAAAATAATAATAAAATTAAGTAATAGGTAAGAAAAAATAATAAATTACAAACAAATTTATAAATTTTCACAACGGTTCTGACAAAGAGAGCATTAAAAGGAAAATTTAAGCTTTTAAACAGCTAAAATTTACAGTAAGAAGAACCTCTCCTCCAGTTAAGGTATTACAACATTGTGATAAGGCCTGTAATTTTATACGGGAAGGAGACCGCATGCTTGCTTACCCAACTTGGAAAAGCTGCTAAGAATAGAAAGAAGGGTCTTAAGAAAAATCTATGGGCCCAGGAAAACACAAGAAGGTTACAGTCTAAGATCTAACGAAGAGATCTACAGAAAAATCAAAGACCTAGAAACAGAGATGAGAATCAGAAGGCTGATGTTCTATGGGCACATGAAGAGGATGAAGGAGGAAAGATTGAATAAGAAGATCTTTAATACAATTTTTAGCTACAAAACATGGGAGGATACACGAGGCAAATAAGAGAGGAATTAAAGAAACTTAAAATTTCAGATACCGACTGTCTAGATAGAGAAAAGAGTATAGGAAAACATTGAAAAATCTCACCAATATTGGAAGACGGAAAAAAAGGGCTATGAAGTTGTCCGAAGAATGAAAAGAAAGACAGCCGAGGATCATGAAACTGCGATAGGAAGTAAGAAAACCAAGACTCCCAAAGAACCCAAACCATAGTTATTCATGTGATCCTTAGTGGCCGATACGTGATAAAAAAATAATAAATAAAATAAAATAAAAATACGATTAAAAATCTATTTAGTAAATATAACTACAAAATGAAAATTATTTGAAATTAAGTGATAAAAAATGTGGGAAATAAAATATATATGTAGGTAATTAAATATGCAAGTAAAATAACAGAATTGAAGAAATACAATATGAAGTTATATAATCCAAAAGGAAGGAAGTATATAAATATTTTAATTTATTAATAATTATTTAAAAATTAAAGTTGTGGAAAAAAATGAGACAGAAAATATATTTAACTAATGAAATATGTGACTAAAATACTAGAATTAAAGAAATAAATTTAAAGTTAAATAATACAAAAGAAGTAATTAGTAAATATCACAATAATAAGATGTGGTGAACATAACTTCTAATTAATGATATATTATAATGATTGTTTGAGAGAGTGGTTTATTTTATTATTAACACACACAAATTTGATCCAAATATAATCTCAATGTTTATTTTCAAAAACGTTTTGGCCCTCAGGCCATTTTCAAGGAGACAACTGTTGAAAACAATGCCACAATTTTTTCTTTTATTCCTATAAAGGCTGTCTTGAACACTGCCATATTGGATCCCAGTTCACATAAAATTAGTGAAAAATTCGTGACATTGTTTTCAACAGTTGTCTCCTTGAAAATTTGCTGAGGGCCGAAACGTTTGAAAGTTTTTTAATATAATTGTTGACAGTATATTTGGATAAAATTTGTGTGTCTTAATAACTTTTAGATTTTATTTTCATATTAACTAATAACTTCTTTTGTCTTTAATTTCTGTTATTCTATTATTTTTCTTACATATTTCATTAGTTAAATATATTCACTAACTATATTTTCATGTATATTTTATTATTTGTTCTTTCCTCTTACTTAATTCGATTGTTACTTTTATCATAGTCTTAATCTTTTTATAATACTTAGACTATACATGTCTTTCAACACTATTTTGTATCTATAATGTTAACTATTTTCTGATTATTCTTTAATACCCCAAATTAATTATGGTTTACCTTGTTTTCTTATTCTTAGCCCTGATGAAGGATTGGGATCCTGGCCGAAACGTTGGCACTAATAAATAAGGTTTGGACTCTAAAACAACCTGTAAAAATGCTACATATATCACTTATGCACAAAAATAAGACCACATCTTTCAAATATAAAGAACGGTTGTCGCGTCTTCTTGAAAATATTCCGGATTATTTTTTAATATACACTGATGGTTATAAATCCGAAAGCTCGACCGCCTCATCTTTCGTGTCTCACGATTAGAAGTTATGCTCAATATACACCGCCGAACTCCACGCGATAGCATCAGCCTTCCATTTTTGCTTTTCAATTATTCAGAAGACTATTGTAATAATCTCAGATTCGTTGAGCTCTCTAAAAAGTTTAAAAAACATGTACCCCGAACATCCACTCATCATAAGAATTCAATCTTTTCTTCTAAAATTATCACAACAAGATAAATCCATTATTTTCATATGAGCTCCAAGCCACATTGGCATTGTTGGTAACGAGCTCGCAGACAAAGCTGCCAGAGAGGCACTCACGCTCCCTGACCGAGGCACCGCCGTTCTTACCCCATCAGAACTCAGTACACCCCTAAAATTACAAATATTAGAAAAATAGCAGGCCAAGTGGGATAAAATTTCTCCGAGTAAATTAAAATAAATAAAACGATCAGTAAAACCATGGACAAATCCTACCCCAACAGCCGCAGGGAGGAGGTTGCTCTGGCCCGCTTGAGAATAGGTCATACTCTCCTCACGCACTCTCGCCTGATCAGAAAACTGCCACCTCCAACGTGAAAATATTGTCAGTCCATCCTCACGATTAGACATATTTTTGAAGAATGTACTCAATATTTGCCAATAATAAACAGGATAGGACCCCAAAATTATCGAAGCTCTCACAGATGAGGAAGCTAAAATTACATTAGAGTTAGAATTTTTAAGAAGCACATCGCCTTCTTTATAAATTATAACTCCTCTTCGATTTTTTTTTTATTTATTTTCTGATTTTTTTTTAAATTTTTATCATTTTATTTTACTTTTATCATGGCATACATAGGCGTTGATGGCCAGTGTGTTTTACGCCTTTAAGCAACAATCATCAACAACAACAGGTTTTGTTTATTTGTGTTCTTCACTTACCACACCCCCAACCATCTTCTCCTCATATATATCATTCATGGTTAACTACCTACTTATTTTTTTACTCGAATTATTTACACACATATTCTGAATGTTCCCCCCAATGTGTTATCAACTTTTTTTTTTTCATAAGTGACCCAAAAAATTTAATTATGAGTTTTTACATTCGCATTGTATTACTTCTATCCGTGGATGTTTGCGTCCGAAGTTGAGACGTTATGTAATAGAGAGGTGTGAATTAATTAAATAAGCACAGTTTTAGGAGGACGTTAGTAAAATTATTCCATAACAGGGATTCCCGTTATAAAGGGGTGTCCCTTTAGAGAAGTTTTATTCAGTTAAGAAAATAATTGAACAATTTAATAATAAAGTAGATCTTATAATAAAATAATCGGGGACAGATGAACGGAAAGTCGAAAAGTTGAGGATCCTCTCCCATGGGACCGAACTTTTACCGAATGAATTAATTAAAGCGGAACGTTTATATAACTCCTTCGGCAAACTGTTCCATTCCGCTCCCAGTTTGTTTTCTCTTATTAAATTTTATCAGGGTTTTAATTTTATTAAAAGAAAATTATCATGAGCGTTATTATGGTTTGGATAAGTAATAGCAAGATAATTTTACGAGATGTAACAGAGTTTTTAAAAAAAATTCTTTTATTTTTCCATGACCTCAATTTTTTACCCAAATAGATGACTTAGTTTAACTCAAGTTTAAAACGGTTTGAAGATTTTTATTATATCAAGGTTTAGAATAATAGATTTTACTGGAATTTTGTATTATAATTCTTATAGTACTTAAAGACTTTTTCGAAATATGTATATTTTTTATTTATTTATTGACATTTACAACTGTACATAAAATACAAGTAATAAAATTAAAATGGATTAAAATGGAGTGAGGTAGGGATGTAGAGAAACTACCCACTGGTAGCACCCTAAAAATATTTTTACAATATGAGGTTTCGAGGCGATCTTCTTTTCAGACGCCTCGAAGGATTGTGAGTAGTGAAAGAGGAAGGAAAGTTAGAAACTAATGAGTTTGAGTGGTTAGGGAGTTTATAATGGACGGATTGATATCTGGTTCGGGTTAGATCGGTTACATAAGGAACATTAATGTCTTTATGGATGATTTTATTTGTTACGGATTTAGGAGAATTAATGATTTTACGAAGGACTTTGGATTGTAAGGATTGGATACGAGAGGAATTAGAAGTTTTAGTGGGGCCCCAAAGCTCAACTCCGTTTATCCAGACAGGCCTTATTATTGTCATGTAGTTACAGATTTGTAATGTGTTTGAAGTTTAGACCGTTTGTCCAGTAAGTGCTGTAATAGTCGAAATCTACGTGTAGTTTTCTTTCTTTTCTGTCTTTTGTGAGGATTTTAAGTAAGTCGTTTGTCCAGATGTAGTCCAAGGTAGCGGATCTCTTCTACAAGGGTAAGAGCAACATTATTATTAACATATTAACATTATTAAGGTGCAGGGCAGTCGGCAGGTTTACGACGAAGAGTAAAGGTGATTTGATGGGATTTGTTGAAATTATTTTTATCATCCAATTTCGGCACCATTCTTCGAGGGTTGTGATATGGGACTGGAATGTTTGGGATGCAATCAAAGCGTTATTATGCACGTGTCATCGGCATACAAGGTGTGGATAGTGCTCGGATTGGTTGGGATGTCAGCTGTATAGAATGTGTTGTAGAGGATGAGACCAAAAATACTACCTTGAGGAACACCAGCGATCTGAGGGAAGAGGGGTGAGTAGGAACCATTGTGGTTTACTTTGAATAGTCTATCAGTCAGAAAATAACAGATGATGACAAAGTATGTACGAAATATTTTAAAATCATGTTTGGGTTCGTTATTTTAGGTTATAAACCATAATCGGTATTATAACCATAATAATAGGCAAACAAATTGATTGTGTATATATAGATTTCGTCTTATATGCAGTTGCAGGCCTATCTACCACGCCATAACCCCTGATGAAGACCTGAAACTCAGGTCGAAACGTCGGCATAAAATAAATAAATATGGTTTTGTTTATTTATGTTGTTCCTTGCTGACCGCACCCCCCGACAAACTTCTCCAATCCTTAATCTACGGTCAACTATCTACACCTCACTATATTTATATACATTCGTAATAGGGATTTTAGAGCTCATTCACACTATATTTAGAAATATATAAATTAAAAGATAGCAAAATAAGGAGTATAAAAATAAGAAAAGAAAAACAATTTTAAAATAAATTAAAAACAAAATAAAAATTCAAGTAAAATAACATCTTAAACGCAATAATTCTTACTTACATCAATAAACGTAGATTCTAAAAATCGAATGTAAACTTGCATTCGGAAGAAATCAGCCTGAGTAATGCTACAATAGACATACAATTGTTTACGAAGTCCTGATATAACAATATTTTTGTAATGTTTTGTTTATGAAAAAAAATTATTTATAAATCTCTGCTTCTATTATTTCACAACTTTATTTATAAAGTTGTTCTGAAGATTATACGAAATAACTTAATAGTTTCTGGAGATATTGAGGAGTTTTGAAATACATGTGATAAAAAAAGACTATAATTACCTTAAAAACTTTTAATTTTTAAATTTTGTAATTCTCAACTGCAGTTCAATCTATTATTTGATGAAAAATGGGTTTGAGTTCTGGGTCACTACCGAATTATTCGCAGGAACGAAATATTTCAGGTTGCAATTTGCATGATGGCACTAGGCGAGGATTAAAAATGCAAGTTGCCAAATTGGGACGCCCCCCCCCCCCTAGAACACAATAGCAGTCCCTTGCACCATAATGGAAATATAAATAAAGAAAAGAGACCCCTCCCTCTGGGAGTCTAACAATTATTTTCCATCTTTCCTAGGGGATGGAGTTTGCGTATCAATTTCGCTTATTTATTTTTTATTTTTATTTACATTTTAAAATATTATTTAATTTATTCCATTCTGTAATTAAAGTATTGCTCAATGCCTATGCATTCTTCTCTAATAATTGATTCCTGTTCTAACTAGGTTAAATCTGAATTTTTAATATAATTCAGGAGTTCTTTTTAATATATCTAAATAATTCTATATCATTCTTTTTTTTTATTATAAATTACGAAAGAACCTTACTAAAATCAGATTAATGATTGTATGAGAGTGGTTTATTTCATTAATTACACACACAATTTTGATCCAAATATACTCTCAACGTTTTTATTTTCAGAAACTCTCTAACGTTTAAATCCTCAGGCCATTTTCAAGAAGACAACCTATAACAATTTTTGTTTTTATATTAATTACATTGTTTCCTTAACAGCATACTGATATTTTTGGCTATACCCTAAATATTGAAATATTGATGTCATGTTCTTTAAAATCTTTTCTGGACGCTAATTTCCCATGTCATATCTTTAAAATAAATTAAATATTAAAATAATATCATAACAGTTTCAAATAATGTTTTTAAATTGATTATTTACTTTCATGACGTTTTATATTTTAAATCTAAAACTTTTTCACTTAATTAATCTTCTCTTTTTGCACTTACAAACATCATTTATAACAA
The DNA here is from genome assembly GCF_000696795.3 of Halyomorpha halys. Lineage (NCBI taxonomy): Eukaryota > Metazoa > Arthropoda > Insecta > Hemiptera > Pentatomidae > Halyomorpha > Halyomorpha halys. The sequence goes on from NW_027107480.1 coordinate 71,882, forward strand.
CTATTAAAATATCTAATTACTAAAATCTTTAATGAATATTATTTTAATTGTATTTTTTAGCTTTTTTAACCTATATATGGAATATATCTGATGGGTTAGCATTGCGTCAAGACCTATTTGGATTGGGGTTTCATGAGCAGCGCTGGAAGTAGAGAGCGATTAATGATATCGATTAATTATTAATGATATCGCCATCGAATCTTCGGGTTCCATAAACCTTTATTATCATTATATATTGAATATATAGTAAGGAGAAATATTGTTATATTGTAAAATTTCGAATTCGAGTTTTTGACGGAATCTAAATAACCAAGTCTTGCAAATTGGAGTGAACAACGAACCTCAAAAACTGAAATTAGGTATTTATGGCAATTGAATGTCTGGGATGGGGGATGGGACAACTCTCTGCGGCGTCTGAAAAGAAGATGTCCTCGAGACCTTCTAATGTAGAATTATTCATAGAGTGAGATGATCTCACATCAAATTTACTAGATGTATTGTTTTGTAAATATCATTAAATAAAAAAAAATAAGCATATTATAAGGCTTGATACAGTTCTCTTGACGATCTAGAACCTTTATGAAAAGAGATTCATATAATGATAATATTTGGTTATTAATTAATTTATAGAATTTAATTATCAATTCAAAATGTATCATCTGTAAATAGGTAGTCCGTATATAAACGTATAAACCAGATAATTGCCATTTGCATGTTTAATTTTCTAAAAGGAATTGCTTGTCCAATTTACAAAACTTAATGAGTGTCCTGATTGCGCTCATTGGCACCGACGTCATTAAATGATTATGTTTATTTTCCAATATCCAACATAGTTATTATACTTTAGAAATTTCAATATGT
>NW_027107480.1:72792-73605 GCF_000696795.3 Halyomorpha halys
ATATTGAAATATTGATGTCATGTTCTTTAAAATCTTTTCTGGACGCTAATTTCCCATGTCATATCTTTAAAATAAATTAAATATTAAAATAATATAATAATAGTTTCAAATAATGTTTTTAAATTGATTATTTACTTACATAACTTTTTATATTTTAAATCTAAAACTTTTTCACTTAAATAATCTTCTATTTTTCCACTTACAAACATCATTTATGAAAACTATTAAAGTAACTAATTACTAAAATCTTTAATGAATATTATTTTAATTGTATTTTTTAGTTTCTTTAACCTATATATGGAATATATCTGATGGGTTCGCATTGCGTCAAGGCTTATTTAAAAGGCTTATTAAGGTAGATAGGGGTTTTATGAGCAGCGCTGGAAGTAGAGAGTGACTAGTGATATCGCCATCGAATCTTCGGGTTCCATAAACCTTTATTATCATTTTATATTGAATATATAGTAAGGAGAAGTATTGTTATATTGTAAAATTTCGAATTCGAGTTTTTGACGGAATCTAAATAACCAAGTCTTGCAAATTGGAGTAAACAACGAACCTCAAAAACTAAAATTAGGTATTTAGGGCAATTGAATGTCTGGGATGGGGGATGGGACAACTCCCTGAGGCGTCTGAAAAGAAGATGTCCTCGAGACCTTCTAATGTAGGATTATTAATAGAGTGAGATGATCTTACATCAAATTTACTAGATGTATTGTTATGTAAATATCATTAAATAAAAAAAAAATAAGCATATTACTAGGCTTGATACAGTCCTCGTTACATAAGGAACATTAATGTCTTTATGGATGA
>NW_027107480.1:74833-78117 GCF_000696795.3 Halyomorpha halys
TTAAAAATATATTAATATTATAGCTTTATTTTTCTTTCTATATTACCAATGGAGTTTTTTATTAATGTAGGAAATAAAGAAAATATTATGTTCTCAGAATCGTAGATTTTTGGATTTCGACTTACACAAAGAGTTATGAACGGTCCTAAGAAACACTGAGGAAATCGGCTAGCAAGAATACGAAGATAAACAAAGTATAACTTTGTTTCAAAGCTCCAACTTTGTCGAAATTAGACAATTTCAAATGTTTCAACTCCACTATAACCTCAACAAACTATCGACGGATTGAGATATGCCAGCATATAACAAGAGCGAAGCCTTCTTTTCTCTGTAACAAATTCTGAAATCCTAAAAAATCTGGAGGTAAAGGTGTATACAGCCACAATAAAGCCAGTCCTGATACACTCTGATCTGACCTGGGCTCTAACAGGTACCCAAGAATGTAGAATCGAGAGATTTGAAAGGAAAGTACTCTGTACAATTACAGGAGCGATCTGAAATCAGACCCTTAACATATGGAGAAGAGCTAACAATAAACACCTTGCAGAGAGTGGCCAGTCAATATCTGATGATATGAAGGCAAGGAAGTCAAGATAGGCAGGACATGTGGCTCGAAGCAATCCATCAGGAAGGCCAAAAACCAGATGGATTTTCAGAATTAACAAAGATACGAAAGAAATGCATGCAACAAACAGGAAAACATTAGCCCAAGATATGCAGGCGTTGAAAAGGCTGATCTACAAGGTCTGTAAAGCTTACCGAAAATAAATAAAGATATTTGAACTTGTTTATTCATAAAAATTATACTCTTTCACAATCCTTATGAATAATGAATTAGTATTGAAAAACTAATTTTTTTTTTAAATGGCGATCAAATTCTGTAATATTTGTTTAGTAATATGTTTCAATTTCTAGACCTAACCAATTGAATCTTAAATTATAATCGAAGAGGTATTTGATAAACTATTGGATGAATGACTCCACTAACCTTTCCAACCCGAGGTCACGCCAGTTGCTATATATAACAGCGGTCAAGTGGATAAACTTAGATTCATTCATTCGTTAAATGTGAATTCCATACATTTTGTGAATTTTTTCGGTGTAAAAAAAGATTATAATTATAGACAATGTGCTATTCTTTCTGTTTGGTAACAGTAAATATACAATATTTACTAAACTTTTTTAAACTAAATTACATTAAATTTGTAATTTTTCCTATCTATTGTTTTGTTTTGTTTTGTTCTTAACACTATATATTTAATCCTCTCAATACATCCCACTCTAAAACCTCTCACATTCCTCTTTTTCGGTCACATTACAAATATTGAGGCATTTATTGAAGTTATATTTCAAATTTATTTACGAAAAAGAAAAAATAACAATCTTTTCAAAATAAAGTCATGATAATTGCAGTGAATGCTCCTTGGTTTGTAAGAAACAGCCAATTGTATCGGGAATAGAGACAATAGAGGATTACATTTAAAAAAGGTTCATGAAGTTCCGCTCTCAGTTACCAACAGTTAAAGGAGCAGTGACCTACAACCTGGGAAACCCAACCTCAACCCGAAGACTGAAGCCCAGGCTGCTGCAGGCCATCGTGTTATAAATTCTATATTAATCAGTTCTGTTATTGTCACTCTACATTTTTTTTTCTCTTCATCTTTTTTTTAAATTCACTTCAATTTTTTTTTCCAATAAAAGTAAATTATTTATTTTGTTAAATCTAGAAATGTAATTTTTAACGCTTTATCTTTTACTAAGAGTTATTATTTTAATCTATTTATTTTTTCTTAACTTTTTGTTTTATTTATAACATTGTATATAGTAAGGGGTGTCTTTTGTATGTTAATATACCCCTCCCCCCCCATTATCAAAAAAATAAATATACCTCTTACATTAACCATGCAAGGCCCACCTGGGCACTGTTTCATAATGAAAGCTAACAGTATTAGTTCAAAATACAAGTATAGAAACAACCTGTAAATTACACTAATACTTATTTTTTCATAATAGGGAGGACTATTAGTGATATTACAGGAGTTAAAAAGTACTAAAGTGCATATTACTATTGTACAAGTTGGTATTAAATAAATAAAAAAAATATTTGAAGTTTATAGACTCATTCAAAATTATTATTTTCAATAAGCGCACATAAAGAAAAAAAATGACTCATAAGAAAACGTTGTAAATAAATGAAAATATAAAAGCATATTAAATTAAAATAACAATAGATATATCAACTATACAAAGGCATAGTTGAGACAATTTCTGTTATAATGCTCTATAGTTCCATACTTTAACATTCAACAAGCTTGTTATATTCCGATTGACATTTTAAACAATATCACAATTACATTTCTCATCCACACATGACCTCAAGTATAGCATAACACTTTTTAAAACGGTCACGGAGTCAACATTGTGAAATAAATTTGTAGCTGGTGACATTAGAAAGATGTTAGAAGATCTTTATCATGTTGTAACTCCATGCCCAGAATACAAATAATACAGAAAGACTTGCTGTCTTCGTACAACTAACTCCATTATTTATGAGTACTTTAAACAATACTAGAAAACTTAGATACATAGAACACTGGCTCTTTATAAACTTTGTATACAAAACTTGTAAAAGTAACTTTATAATTCTTGTTATTTAGAATGCACTTAAGCATAATTTGTATTTTTGTAGTTTTTTCTATGTGAGGTCATGTATTAACTATACTTCTGGATTTTAGTCTGTTTAGGGATTACGACCAAACAATCTTATTTATTTTATAATTTTTTTTAATTCAAGATCGACCTGTTGGGCCACACATGGTTAATGTAAGAGTTACATTTTTTTAACAGTTGATTATTGGGGAAAATAATATATTTCCATGATCTGAATAGAAGTTAGGTAAAAATTGCATCCAGGGAACCCAAGATATACTATAAGTTCACGAAAGTATAATATTTAGTTATAAATAACCTTCGACGGAATTTCATAATACGAGGTGTGTTAGATTTTTTTATCAGTTTCTATTTTTTTTTTATTTCTTCACAATGACTCGGATAATGATAGGAAAACGGTTATAAAAATTGTAAGGAGATTGAATTATTACCTGAACGTAAAAAAAGAATTGAATAATTGAAGAGTTTAATGTAAAAATTATATGTAAGTGAGACAGTTACACTTTGATTATAGTGTAACTCCGATCACTCTTCAGTTTCTTGGCAAGTACAGTTACAAACGTGTTTTTCGATCTTTAAACAATAATTAATATCTGTAAATATTTCCTTGGACA
>NW_027107480.1:79056-81140 GCF_000696795.3 Halyomorpha halys
TATATAATAATTAGCTTAAGCTTTGAAAGTCTCTTTTAACTTTAAATTTTAAAACTTTTAATTAAAGTTTAACTTACCCACAATTATCACTTATCACACAATATTTTTCAAAAAAAAATTTGTGTGATAATATTGTTATTATAACTTGTAAGTAAATTAGATGAAAAATGAAAAAATAGGTTTATTTGACTATATTTATTAACTTTAGCAGAATAGCCAGCAAAACGTTTTTAATTATTGGATGCTAGTTGTAAAATTGTATTTAAGATTGATTCGATAAATCCCACCAAATCACATTTACCCTTCGACGTAAACCCATGACCTCTTCCCCTACAATATCCTTTAATAATACCCCACTTATTCCTGTCGAGCAGATCCGTTACTTAGGACTACATCTCGACAAACAACTGACATGGAATCCTCATACAAGACTAAAAAGACAAGAAACTGCTCGTAGATTCCGACTATTGCAACATTTACTAGACAAACGGTCTAAATTGCCAATCCATTACAAAAGACTGATCTACATGACTATTTTAAGGCCTATCTGGACATACGGAGTTGAGCTTTAGGGCTCCACTAAACCATCAAATTCCTCCCGAATCCAATTCTTACAGTCCAAAGTCCTTCGTAAAATCCTTAATGCTCCTCACTTTGTCACAAATCAAATCATGCATCAGGACCTCAATGTTCCATTTGTTGCCGATTTGGCCAGAACCAGATACCGTTCCTTCCATAATAAACTTCTCAACCACCCAAATCCACTTGTTTCTAACCTGGCTTCTCTTTCATTACCTAATAATCCTCCTAGGTGTCTGAAATGAAGATGGCCTCGAGATCTTCTCCTCTAGAAATGTTATTGGAGTTCTATCAGTGTCTAATCGAGAAGTCAAAATAGTCGTAAAGAAATTTGTAGTCCTTTGATTCATATTGTTTAAAAAAAAAAAAAACCTATTCATACCTATATAGAACATTGATATTTTTATAACACTAGTTGATATTACGGTATTTGTATATTATGCATTGAATTTATATTACATATATATTTATTTTCTAATAATTATTAAGTTCCGTTCACAATGCCTACCGAAAAAAACACTGCTAAAACCAAGGAAAGTGCTAAATAAAATAATAGAAGAAAAAAAAAAAGGCGATAAGAAACTGTAGATGAGAATCTGCACAATGCAAGAGACAATCTTCTTTATGTGCAGATGAATCTACACCTGAGCAATCCAACCTGAATCAATCACCCCGTGCAATCTCAGTGCCAATTAAAAAAAAAACTAAAAAATTTCTATCAATTTTAGATAAGGGAATGAAAAGAGGAATTTCCCCGAGGGACAAATTATCTCTAGTATTTCTCACAGTTAAAGTGTGGTGGGAGTGGGGATCAAAAATGAACTTGCTAATCCTGCCGTCTAGTATTAAATAAAAAAATTAAAAAACATAATACCAAATAAATAAGTTTTATTTTTTAAAGGCTAGTTGTTAACCATAAAAGCTTTAATATGCTGCATAAAAACAAAACAAAAAGGATATTTCTCCAGTATAAAATACATATATATTGGAAGAAGTTAGTTTACAGTATGAAGTAGAAATATAGTTAAAGAAAAATATTTATTGTTACCCAACGTTTCGCCTCACTTTGCAAAACTTCGTCAGAGCTCTCACATTATTAGATTTATTTATTGATAGATATTACAATCTGCCACACAGTTATGGGCAATAGGTAATAGTGATGAATGATCTCATACATACTAAAATAAAAGCTTTGAAAGTCTCTTTTAACTTTAAATTTTAAAACTTTTAATTAAAGTTTAACTTACCCACAATTATCACTTGTCAAACAATATTTTTCAAAAAAAAAATTGTGTGATAATATTGTTATTATAACTTGTAAGTAAATTAGAAACAAAAATGAAAAAATAGGTTGATTTGACTCTATTTATTAACTTTAGCAGAATAGTCAGCAAAACGTTTTTAATTATAGGATGCTAGTTGTAAAATTGTATTTAAGATTGATTCGATAAATCCCACCAAATCACATTTACCCTTCGACGTAAACCCATGACCTCTTCCCCTAC
>NW_027107480.1:81604-84417 GCF_000696795.3 Halyomorpha halys
ACATAATCAAACTATCTGTATGAAAAATAAATAAATAAAATAATATATACAATATTTACATAATCGACCTGAGGATCCCTGAGCCCACTCTATCCCCCACGTGTGAGGGGTCGAGCAGAAGAGCTCTCACATTGAACGACCAGATCTGAGCCCAGACAAATGGGCCGAAACGTTGGTTACAGTAAGTAGTTTTCTTCTATTTTTATACCTTTATTGACCGCTCCCGGACTATCTTCCTACAATCTACTTTATATGATCAAGTATTTTCTTCCAATATGAATAAACAAAAACGGGGTGCCTTTCGCTGTCTTTCAATCTGACAGCTCTGACAGAAGTTGGACTAAACGTTGGTTAACAAGAAATAGTTTTCATTTACTCTTTTGATACCTTTATGGACCATCACCCGGACTTTCTGCAGATTATAAAAAAAAAATATATATATAAGAATTTAAAAAAGATAAAACAAAATATTTCTTGAAGGTATTAAAAGTAAAATGAAAATTATACTGATAAACAAATTAAACTTTATTGAAGCTTTGAACACTCAACAACATCGGACTGCAAAGTCTGTGATCCTGATTCAGATTTGGGCAAAAATTAGCTGTAGCTGAAACTAATTGCCATGGATACGATATTTATTTATCAATGGTTCATTCATTAATAAGGGTCGTATCCATGGCAATTTAAGCTATTAGTTTCTACTATGGATAACTTTTTCCCACTCCTGAATCAGGACCACTGACTTCGCAATCCGATTTCGAATTCCGTTTCGTTTTCGATGAATATCTTTAAAACTACCCACGACACTAGAAAACCTAAGAGAACATCATTTAAAGTAGAGTAAATTTGCTAAAATGTCAGCTCTATTAGAGTTATTTAGGTTCAATATTTCCCGAAATATAGAATTTTAAAAGCAACATTTCATACAAAAGAAGTAGTTAGTGAATTCATATTGAGAAATCTATATCTCTAAAACCATTCGACGTTCAGATGTCAACTAACACTCAGATTAAAGCTATTTCAAAACTCTATAAAGTAGTTTAAGAGGTATATCTTCGAAGCAGTAGTCGTTTTCATGTTATCTATCAAGATCGTTGAAGACATTTTTGAGAAATATGAAAAATGTAAAAAATCGATTCAATAAAGTTACACTTCCTGTCTGTCAATTTTATCGAAAATTTTGCTATCATGCCGTTGATGTACACCTTAAATATGAAACTTCAGTTTCGTAAATTTTATTTTTCAGTTAGAAAAATTTTGGAAAATTTCAGGGAAGCTCAAAACGTGGATTAAATCTGTTCCACTACTACCCATGAAGTGGTTGTAAGGAAGAACTGTTTCTAGACCACCGGTTGTGCAAGGAGGTGATTTGGTCAAGATCACGCTCGACCGCCAGATTTTTACCCAATAAAGGATACCCACTTTATAAGGCTGGTTTGGAACCCGAAGTGCTCCTGAGCCCACAGAGCTGACTCAGTGGCCACAGATGAAAGATAATAATTATTCTGGATTTTCTCTTTAGGAAGTCTGGTAAGTCAATTCATAAAAATTTGTTGAGGTTAATAAACTTCCAATTGAATGTAATTTATATTAAATTATCATATTATAGTACAACGTTTCGGGACCACTGTCCCATATCCATGTACTTTAAACCTCATAATTTGAATTTCATATAGGAAATCATGTTTATATCACATCTTTATAAAGATTTCCTATATGAAATTCAAATTATGAGGTTTAAAGTACATGAATACGGGATAATGGTTGTATAAATTGTACTATAATATGATAATTTAATATAAATTACATTCAATTGGAAGTTTATTAATTTCAAAAAATTTTTATGAATAATAATTATCTGCCGCAAACAGATTCGAACCCGGGTCCTTAGATTAGTCCATTGCCTTACCAATAAGCTACCCACTCAAAACGTGGATATCAATAAAAAAAAAAACATGATGAGCGTCAATATCTGTCGAGGCAGTCAAGTTACTATCACTTAAGAACCGTTTTAGTGGTTTTTTTTTCTTATTTTAATTAACAAAAAATCTCTTTGGTATGTGGCATGAAATGTATCTTAAGGAATGGCATTTGTTCATCATTCTCTACCTCAGTTTTGATCAAAGCTTCAATCAAGATGGTTTTTAATGAAATTTGATGAGAAGGCAGAACTGATATAGTCAGCCAGTTGATTCCTGCACGGTGTCCCAGAGATCGAAGCAATCACCGAGTGCGTGCTGACGCTGCTGTCAAGTGGTCGTAAAATCTACCGCAATGAGAGGAGAATTCCCTTTACGGCTCTTCTCTATTAAGCATTCAATTGATACGGTCTTGTAGTCGTGTCCGGCTCAAAGGCCCCCAAGATACCTCCAACAATAAAATGAATCGCCGGGTTCATTGAGCTCGGAATCGATTTCGATGGAGTACAGTGTAAATTAAATATAATATCTCTCATTTACACCATATTAGAAACGAACAGTCTAATAGACACATGTTTTGTATCCATTAAGCCGTTTGATTTTGTCAAATCTACACAACTCCAGAAATTATCAAACAGTATATCGTAAAAGACTTGGTGATTAATCCATACATATAAAGAATGTGCAAGATAAGAGCTGTAGATAATTTTACATCAATGTCGATAGTAATGAAAATTGGAACAACTATCGATAACATTAAAAGCATAGAAGACCAAATTTTCTATTAAACCGGCAGAAGTGTCCAACTTTTTTTCCCTTAAGAGGTGTCTCGTGAGCACTTATCTCATGGTAGAGGATTTGTACCATTTTATTTTCTATATAATTGGATGAAAT
>NW_027107480.1:87747-90689 GCF_000696795.3 Halyomorpha halys
GGATGCTAGTTGTAAAATTGTATTTAAGATTGATTCGATAAATCCCACCAAATCACATTTACCCTTCGACGTAAACCCATGACCTCTTCCCCTACAATATCCTTTAATAATACCACACTTATTCCTGTCGAGCAGATCCGTTACTTAGGACTACATATCGACAAACAACTGACATGGAATCCTCATACAAGACTAAAAAGACAAAAAACTGCTCGTAGATTCCGACTATTGCAACTAACACTCAGATTAAAGCTAGTTCAACACTCTATAAAGTAGTTTAAGACGTATATCTTCGAAGCAGTAGTCGTTTTTATGTTATCAATCAAAATCGTTTAAATAATTTTTGAGAAAATATGAAAAATATTAAAAAATGGATTCTATAAAATTGCACTTCCTGTCTGTCGATTTTATCTAAAATTTTGCTATCATGCCGTTTGTATACACCTTAAATATGAAACTTCAGTTTCGTAAATTTTATTTTTGAGTTAGACAGACCGCATACAAACAAACAGCCACACAGAAAGAAAAATTTTGCAAAGCTTGATTATTTTGATTCAAGGAAGCTCAAAACGTGAATTAAATCTGTTCCACTACTACCCATGAAGTGGTTGTAAGGAAGTACTGTTTCTTGACCAACGGTTGTGCAAGGAGGTGATTTAGTCAAAATCACGCTTGACCGCCAGATTTTCACCCAATAAAAGATACCCACTTCATAAGGCTGGTTTGGAACCCGGAGTGCTCCTGAGCCAACAGAGCTGACTCAGTGGCTACAGGTGAAAGATAATAATTATTCTGGATTTTCTCTGGTAAGTCAATTCATAATTTTTTTTTGAGGTTAATAAACTTCCAATTGAATGTAATTTATATTAAATTATAATATTATAGTACAACGTTTGGGGACCACTGTTCCATATTCATGTACTTTAAACCTCATAATTTGAATTTCATATAGGAAATCATGTCACATCTTTATAAAGATTTCCTATATGAAATTCAAATTATGAGGTTTAAAGTACATGAATATGGGACAATGGTTGTATAAATTGTACTATAATATGATAATTTAATATAAATTATATTCAATTAGAAGTTTAATAACTTCAAAAAATTTGTATGAATAATAATTATCTGCCACAAACAGATTCGAATCCGGCTCCTTGGATTAGTCCATTGCCTTACCAATAAGCTACCCACTCAAAACGTGGTTATCAATAAAAAAAAAACCGTGATGAGCGTCAATATCTGTCGAGGCAGTCATGTTACTATCACTTAAGAACCGTTTTAGTGGTTTTTTTTTTCTTATTTTAATTAACAAAAAATCTCTTTGGTATGTGGCATGAAATGTATCTTAAGGAATGGCATTTGTTCATCATTCTCTACCTCAGTTTTGATCAAAGCTTCAATCAAGATGGTTTTTAATGAAATTTGATGAGAAGGCAGAACTGATATAGTCAGCCAGTTGATTCCTGCACGGTGTCCCAGAGATCGAAGCAATCACCGAGTGCGTGCTGACGCTGCTGTCAAGTGGTCGTAAAATCTACCGCAATGAGAGGAGAATTCCCTTTACGGCTCTTCTCTATTAAGCATTCAATTGATACGGTCTTGTAGTCGTGTCCGGCTCAAAGGCCCCCAAGATACCTCCAACAATAAAATGAATCGCCGGGTTCATTGAGCTCGGAATCGATTTCGATGGAGTACAGTGTAAATTAAATATAATATCTCTCATTTACACCATATTAGAAACGAACAGTCTAATAGACACATGTTTTGTATCCATTAAGCCGTTTGATTTTGTCAAATCTACACAACTCCAGAAATTATCAAACAGTATATCGTAAAAGACTTGGTGATTAATCCATACATATAAAGAATGTGCAAGATAAGAGCTGTAGATAATTTTACATCAATGTCGATAGTAATGAAAATTGGAACAACTATCGATAACATTAAAAGCATAGAAGACCAAATTTTCTATTAAACCGGCAGAAGTGTCCAACTTTTTTTCCCTTAAGAGGTGTCTCGTGAGCACTTATCTCATGGTAGAGGATTTGTACCATTTTATTTTCTATATAATTGGATGAAATGATGAAAAAAATATTTAAGATTAGTTAAAAGGATAATTGACTAATTAGGTAATTAAACATATGTGGGATATACTTATTAACAAAAAATAATTTTTTTAATGTTTTCATAGATATTAATGTTTTGACCTGGGCAGAATAGCCTGCATGAAGTTTTAGAGTGGTTTAAATTATACGTTTTCAAAGTGGTATTGAGGTAAGGTAAATTATAAATAATAGTGTTGAGTATTTAAATTGTTTGTAGGATCATACATGTAATAGAAACTTTTTGTAGTAGATTGTCCCTGAAGATAGCCGGATTGGCCGAAACGTTGGACGTATAAAAGAAATAAAAAGTTTTGAGACTATAATGGATAGTGTTTGAATTATTTATTTAAGATTAGTTTCAAAATATTTTTTTTTATTTATTTATTTAATGTGATTTACAACTGTACAAAGGAACCACCCATTGGTTACCTCAAGCATTAATTTAAAGTAGAAGGTTCCGTGGCCATCTTCTTTTCAGACGCATCGGAGGATTATCAGGGATTGTTTCAAAATAATTTTAAATTGTAGCTCTTCTACCAGGGGCTGAAGAACGCACATTTCGTAAAAGACCTAAGATCTTCTAATCTCATGATTTAGAATAAGAAACGCTAGAGGTGTCCAAGTGAGCAAAATTCTCAAATGAGAAATATATATGACACATTAGGAGTGTGTTGGTGAGAGAAATGCTCAATATTACCGTTGTTAGGAGGCCAGAGCAAAACTGAATTGAATAGAGGTGGCGAGGTAAAAGAGGAAACAAAATAAATAAGCGGCAATAGTAACATTATAGTGTTAACGGAAGGTAGACAAAAGTATAAACAAAACAGATGAAAT
>NW_027107480.1:90759-93562 GCF_000696795.3 Halyomorpha halys
AAGCCAGGTTAGAAACGAGTTGATTTGGATGGTTGGGAAGTTTATTATGGAAGGATAGGTATCTGGTTCTGGCCAAATCGGCAACATAGGGGACATTGAAGATATCAGGACCTGATGGATAATTTGATTTGTGACAAAGTAAGGAGCATTAAGGATTTTCCGAAGGATTTTGGACTATAAGGATTGGATTCGAGAGGAATTAGATGGTTTAGTGGAGCCCCATAGCTAAACTCCGTATGTCCAGATAGGCCTTATAATAGTCATGTAGATCAGTCTTTTGTAATGGATTGGAAGTTAAGTAAATGTTGTAATAGTCAAAATCGATAAGCAGTTTCCTGTCTTTTCAGTCATGTATGAGGATTCTATGTTAGTCGTTTGTCCAGATTTAGTCCTAAGTAACGGATCTGTTCAACAGGAATGAGTTGGGTATTATTAAAAGATACTGTAGGGCAAGACGAAGGTTTACGACGACAAGATGGAAGGGTAAATGTGATTTGGTGGGATTTATTGGAATTTATTTGAATCCTCCAGTTTTGGCACCATTCTTCAAAATAATTTTAAATTAAAGATCTAAAACCTAGTCTCATGATTTAAAATAAGAAACGCAGGAGGTGTCCAGGTGAGCGAAATACTCAAATGAGAAAAATATATGACACGTTAGGAGTGTGTTGGTGAGAGAAATGCTCAATATTACCGTTGTTAGGAGACCAGAGCAAAACTGAATAGAATATAGGTAGCGAGGTAAAAGAGGAAACAAAATAAATAAGCGGCAATAGTAACATTATAGTGTTAACGGAAGGTAGACAAAAGTATAAACAAAACAGATGAAATACTACAAAAATATAGACTTTTTTATTTCCCAATATGACTAAAATGCTCTAGACTACATCTCTCCCGGGTTAAAACTCAATATATCCACTTTTGAAAAATAATTATGAGAACAAGTATGGAAGTTGAATTTTTATTGAAAATTTTGATCTGTAGCATCAACTTGAAAAGAAAAAAAAATGAAATTTTTAAATAATTTAATAAGTAAAAGACGCTTTTTGTGAAGTTGAAGGGTATTAAATAGAAAAGTTGCGTTAGATAGAGAAATATTTCCTTATTTTAGCATGTTAAAACGATATAACATTTAACATGAGTGAAAGTCTATTAATAGGTGTGCTAAATGAAGAATGACGTCACGAAACAGACAACTATGTTTACTTAGTTGCACGTAGTTCGTGTTTCGTTTGTAATGTTTTTGTTTTGGAACTTTTTTAAAACTCTGATACAGTAAGTATTTTTCCAATCTTCGGACTCAATAATTAACTCTTGTATAAGGTTGTATATTTTAAAATTCTATCGATTCGGTCAAATAAGTTTTTTTTCAGTTCTTGATAATTAACTTAAGAAGTTTATTTTTTATTCAAAATAGTACAAATATATATTAATAAATATATTAAATGTCTGAGTAATTAAATTAACAAGTTTCTAATAAAAATTCTATAAGGAAAGTTGAATTTATAGGTTATGTAGTAATAAATATTACTATTTATTTAAAAACAAATTTGATCCTTTTTTCTTAACTTTATTCTTTTCAAAAACCTTCTAACGTTTCGACCCTCAGGTAATTTTCAAGGACACCTTTATTTTGTTGTCATTTTCGCTTTTAAAATTCTTAAAAATGCCGGCTAATTGCCTTTGTCCCATCTATAACTTCTTCTATATAACTCTTTCATAAATTTAAAACTTGTATTAACCACTTCTCTTCTTTCTTTCATTTACATTTGCAAACTTCAAGTTATAGAGATAAATTAAATAAACTAAACCACTCTCAAACAAGAACGTATTAATAAAAATTAATCTAATTACTATTTATATAAATTGTTATTATTCACAACCTACGTGGCATAAATTTACGTTTCCTTTCACTTAGCCTATCTTTATTTCATTCCTTTTTATGATGAAAACCAAATGTAATGGCCGACATAAGTCAAAAGAACATACAATTATGTAGATAATTAAGTTTATTGTTCCTTTTGTTTGCACAGGTTTTGGATTTGCGCCAAGTGACAAACGTTTAGATCCAGCATAATATGGACTTCAAATTAGGCTGCTCACAATTTCATACTTACTACATTCAGCACGTTAAAACGTTTTCCACTTAAAACATCTTGAGTACCCCTACTCTAGATAATTTAATGATTTAAACCTTTACTAAGGAGTTAGTGATTTATGTCGAGCTTCATATATAATTCCTTGCATATATTTCCCAAAGTGCAGAGAGCGCTGGAGGGCAAGACAGGAAATTGATTGGAAGGAACTAAGAGTGGTAGCTACGACTACTAGAGACTAAATTACAGCAGTTAGGGCACTATATATATCACTTAAGTGAACCTACTCTAAGGGCATAAATCTCCCTTAGAAATCTCTTTTTATTTACGAGGGCTAATCGAGGTTGTTGATGTTGAACATGGACTACTCCTGCCGTCTCTGGCGTAACCTTCTTCGCCTCCTCTAATCGCCTCAGGCTTTTGATTATATGATGAGTTGTAGGGATTGAATCCATGAATTAAAAACAAAAATATATATATAAAATCAAAATGTATATTTGATTTAACTTATCTTGACTCAATGAACCTTTCTTTAGTTATACACCTTTCATATATATTATATGACAAAAAACAAATAAATCCGTACTGCATAACTTATGAATTCAACCGTCGTTATTTATATCAGAAACTTTATAATTTAATTACTTGGACATGAAGAATGGTGCCAAAACTGGAGGATTAAAATACATTCCAATAAATCCCACCAA
>NW_027107480.1:94412-97890 GCF_000696795.3 Halyomorpha halys
AAAAAAAAAAAAAATACTTGGACTTATAATAGGGGTATTCAGGATCTTTAGTTTAATATAAAAGCATACTTTAACATAATTAAAGTTAATTGCACGAGTTATAGCATGTTTGAGTTAAAAAAATTATTTAAAAAGAGCAAAGTGAAAAAGTGGCTAAAATTGAATAACGGAATGAAAAAAATTATATTGAGTTTCGAAGATCATTCTGGAGTGACCTGTTATTATAGAGTTAAATTAAATAAAAATAAATTTTTTTAAATTATTTATTGACTTTATTATTTCAAATTATGTAGAACTTACCTTCTTCTTCATAATTTAAAATAATACGGTCAATATATAATATAAATTTTTGGGTGCGGTCCAAAGAAAACAAAAATGGTCAATAACTGTTTATTTGGCGAATTTTCGCTTCAATATGTAGAGCTTCATAGGGCTAAAAAGATAAAAAAAACAACTACAAATATTTCGACATAGTAGGTGCAAGAAGTACCTTTTGAGAAGATTGTATATAATGTTTTAATTATTGTGAAGTTATTTTCCCAGTGATTCGTAATAATAATAATACAGTAATGAGAAATTAATAATTAGAATTTTGTTTTGATTGGTACATGTAATCATACCGATTGTATCTTCTATCCTGCTATGTCTACTATTATCCTACTACTAAAATATTATACTAAAAATATTTTTAGTTGTTTTGTTTCTTTTTAGCTCTGATGAAGCTCAAAAAAGTGCGGCGAAACGTCAGCAAATAAATAGTTGTTGACTTTTTATTGTTTTCTTCTTTTTCATAATTTAAAATATATACATATACATCACACAGATTTTACTTACTACTATACATGCGTTTGTTTTTAAGTTTCATCTAAATAGGTGGGCTCGTGTTGAAGTCCTAAGACGGAGACGAAATTATGAACACATTTTTTTTTTTTCTGTTACTATATAATTCGAATTTCAGGGTTTCTCGAGGTGGGAATAACAAATATAAGTTATTAATAAATAATTCAAATTTTATCCATTATAGTTTCAAAACCTTTTATTTCTCTTATAAGTCCGACGTTTCGGCCAATCTGCCCATCTTCAGGGACAATCTTAATACAACTTTGAAACCATATAATTTAAACAACTCTAACTTAATGCAGGCTATTCTTCCCAGGTCAAAAACATCAATATCTAATTAGTCAAATATCACTTAAAACAAAGTCAAAATCATTCATCAGCAGACACTATTTTATTATCAGTTGTGATAAAGGTTTAAGAAATAGTGTCTGCTGATGAATGATTTTGACTTTGTTTTAAGTGATATTTGACTAATTAGATATTGATGTTTTTGACCTGGGCAGAATAGCCTGCATGAAGTTAGAGTTGTTTAAATTGTATGGTTTCAAAGTTGTATTAAGATTGTCCCTGAAGATGGGCGGATTGGCCGAAACGTCGGACTTATAAGAGAAATAAAAGGTTTTGAGACTATAATGGATAAAATTTGAATTATTTATTAAAAAAATAACCAGTCTCAAGAAAAAATTAAGATTATAAATAAATATAAGTTATTTTCCTACCAAAAATTTAAAAGTTTAAAAAATGAATACCGAATGAATTAATTAAAGAAAGTTAAGAAATTTAAACGTTCCGTGGTTGTATGTAAAGATAATTTTCACTGTATCTTGATGATAGAATATTTCTTTATTATCTGTCTCTAGGAAGTTCTTGTAGCCTCGATATGGTAAAGAAGTGAAAGACAAGTCACTTGGACTAAGTAATGTCTGCCAAGCGCTAGTCCTTTGCGGCCTTTTGTGGAAATTAAGCGATTTTCCGTATCCATTGGAGAATACACTCAAGGCCCATGTTAGAGTCGGGTCACGCAGGGAGAATGACATTCATCAAGATCCTTCTATCTACATTACCTCAGGCAATATATACATTATTCCATCAAGGACGGAGATGTTATCCTCCCACTTACTTTGTATAAGAGTTATTTTAATGATCATTTCCTCATGTATAATGAACAAACTTGGAAAATACCCTTAAAATTTGCCTATCCGTATAACTGAAGACTTAATGGTTGATCTTTTAGTATAGATGTTCACCTTTCCCAACCCGTACTATTTCTAGAATTCTAAATTTATTTTCAGTGATCTATTTCTTCTCCATACCACCTAATTCTGTAATTTGCAGTAATAATAATACTTAGCGAACCTGAAGGTTCAATGCCAATACCACCAATGGTTCTCTACATTCATCTGTTCAGTTACGCTCCTCTAAACCCAAACCTACTAAACTAGTAATTTTTTTTTTTATTAATTTTTAAAAATACTTTTTATTTTTTGATAGATATTACAATCTACCACACATTTGTGGGCAATAGGTAATAGTGATGATCTCATACATACTAAAATAAAATAAATAAATGAAAAAAAAAAATCTCTCTTAAAATATATACAAACAGAAGAATAAATAAGATGAACATAATCAAACTATGTGTATGAAAAAAATAAATAAATAAAATAATATAATCTCTAGTCACATTTACACTCTTATATACAATATTTATACTATCAACCTGAGGATCCCTGAGCTTTTGAGGGATAGAACAGAGCTGAAAAGATCCCAGCGCATCCCTCTCGCCGCATCACAGGTAGTGAGACAGTGGAGGCTGAGCAAGGGCGCTAAAGCCGCAAACACTCAACTTGAGTGGAGAATCTGACCATTGCAAGAACTCCAATTGTCCGTTTTTATTTATAATAAGTCTCTTGGCCGTTTCAACCTTCTAGGTGGGCAGTAGGGATGGGTGGAACTAGATAAGGTTTGAACCAAAGGATTAGGATGGTTGGAAAGGTTTATATGGGATTTTGAGAATTTGGTTGGTATGAGGTCACGGTGTAGTGTTCTGTTGGAATCGTAATAGGGTGCATTAACTATGGTTCTAAGGATTTTAGATTGAAAGGTTTGGATACGTTTGATGTTCGACGGTTTAGCTGTTCCCCAAAGTTCAAGTCCGTAGGTCCAGATAGCGCTTACTTCAATGCCAGCCAGAGGCCAACTGGCCAAAAGCTGGAGCTGTTATCTCTAGTACGAGTCTATGACTGCTGTTAGTATTAAGGAACACAAACACTTTACATTTAAAAGTTTATAAATAAGTGATAACTCACCTATATTTTAGTTCTCATGTGAGAAGTATCATGTATTATTGCACTTACACTGTTTTTATTTAAGTTCACTGGAATATACAATCTATTGACTAACCTAGTCTAAACGCAATCCTCCATTTACGTTTCGTTGTATCCACAACCTTACAGGTCCATATTATTCCCTGCAATGATATAACCTGAATTACATTTACCGGGTGCATTTACCTCAATTCGCGGTAGCCTTCTAAATTCCTAGATCCTTTTTCATCTCTCATACTCATCCTTTTTCGGTCCGAATACTATACATACTATTTATTTATTTATTTTCAAAAACCTTAAGGAGCTGTTCT
>NW_027107480.1:97940-98627 GCF_000696795.3 Halyomorpha halys
GGTTGGAAAGGTTTATATGGAATTTTGAGAATTTGGTTGGTATGAGGTCAAGGGCAGAAGGAATATGTAGGTCATGGTGTAGTGTTCTGTTGGAAACGTAATAGGGTGCATTAACTATGGTTCTAAGGATTTCGGATTGAAAGGTTTGGATACGTTTGATGTTCGACGGTTTACCTGTTCCCCAAAGTTCAAGTCCGTACATCCAGATAGCGCTTACTTCAATGCCAGCCAGAGGCCAACTGGCCAAAATCTGGAGCTGCTATCTCTAGTACGAGTCTATGGCTGCTGTTCGTATTAACGTAACGCAAACACTGTACATTTAAAAGTTTATAAATAAGTGATAACTCACCTATATTTTAGTTCTCATGTGAGAAGTTGAGAAATTACATTGACACTGTTTTTCACTACTGTTTTTATTTAAGTTCACTGGAAAATACAATCTATTGACTAACCTAGTTTAAAAGCAATCCTCCATTTACGTTTCGTTGTATCCACAACCTTACAGGTCCATATTATTCGCTGCCATGATATAACCTGAATTACATTTACCGGGTCCAGTTACCTCAATTCGCGGTAGCCTTCTAAATTCCTGGATCCTTTTTCATCTCTCATACTCATCCTTTTTCGGTCCGAATACTATACATACTATTTATTTATTTATTTTCAAAAACCTTAAGGAGCTGTTCT
>NW_027107480.1:98677-100402 GCF_000696795.3 Halyomorpha halys
GATCCTTTTTCATCTCTCATACTCATCCTTTTTCGGTCCGAATACTATACATACTATTTATTTATTTATTTTCAAAAACCTTAAGGAGCTGTTCTTCTCTTAACGTAACAGACAACGTTTCGCATCCGTAAAGAACAAATGGAAGCATAATAGTTTTGTGAATAAGGATCAAAGAAACCAAACATAAAGTTATATAAGTAATATAGCTCTGATCAAGGCTAGGCATTCTGACTAAAACATCAGTACTATTAAATAGGTTTTTACTTATGTTTACTATTTACTTACGGTACTCCATTTTCTATAGTCAACTATTATCTTTCATAATTTATAATTCATATTTGATCCCTATAATTTCCAGCAAAATAGGGTAATTCGTTGTATAGAAGTTACCTTTATGTAGTGAGGGGATGTAAACTTCTGCATTTAAATGAAATCTGGAACCCCTAAAAGTCCTACAACCGAAATCCCTCTCATTCCAACTATCTGTTATTGCACTAAACAGACGACAAACACCAGGTGATGACACATCCTGCACTGGTGCAGATAGTACACTCTGGTATACCAAGAGCTGGTAAACACGAAGCAGTGACTGGAACAGCTGGAGAGCAGCTGATTGCTCTATTCGGGCTGGTGCCGTCCGGACAATAGTCAATGGGGGATTGAAATCCGATACTGGACTTCCCCAATGGGATATTCTGGCGGTTGAATACTGCTTATTAAAACAAAACCGGTTTCCATTGATATAGACGAATCCTAGTTTAGCCTCATTATTTTTTTTATTATTATTATCAATATTATTTCAAGACATCAACAACTCGTTGCCTTAATTTTTAAAATTTGCTTTAGAGATTATTTCCTTAATATCCGAAATTGTCATTAGTACTTATTGCCTTAATGTTCAAATTGAAATATATAACTATTGGAAAATGGGAACTGGTAAAGTTTTGAGTGATTCAGAAATTCAAAAAGTTTATTTACAGACTGTCTGTTATCCTGCAAAATTGAAAGGAGATCTGCTAATAATTCATACAAAGATTTGATAGCGATGTAGCGATCCGCAAGTCTGGCATACAGGTGGAGAATCGCGAGGCATAAGGTAACTATTCGAAGGCGCATATAAAGATCTTCATGGTACATGCGCCCGTGGAAATAAAGTCAGTTATTTCACTCCAATTTCTGATTACTATAATGAAACATATTTATAATTACTAGTCAAAATTGCATGAGTCTGCCAGGTATTGTGGCATTAAAATATGGTAAACAAAATTAATTTTTCATTCCAAACTCCATATCTTTGATACTACCTACAACACTATAAAATCAAATGTATCTCGGGAACTATTGAACGTAAAAAGCTCTGTCAGGAATAAAATTTAATAAATTTACTCTTCTTCAAATGGTGTTCTACTAGGTTTTCTGATGTTTAAATTAGGTACTTGGTTTTAATGAGAACATCATTTAAAGTAGAGTAAATTTGCTGAAATATGGGCCATATTAGAGCTGTTTATACTGAAAAATCAGTAGTTAGTGAATTTATTGTGGGAAATCTATATCTCAGGAACCATGAGAAGCACAGATGTCTATTAGCGCTCATATTAAAGATAGTTTTATGTCCAATAGTGAAGTGAGAGGGATGCGTTGGGATCTTATGAGCTCTGCTCTACCCCTCAAACCCGGGGGATAGAGCGGGCTCAGGGATCCTCAGGTCGATTCTGTAAATATTGT
>NW_027107480.1:100497-101176 GCF_000696795.3 Halyomorpha halys
GACTGTCTGTTATCCTGCAAAATTGAAAGGAGATCTGCTAATAATTCATACAAAGATTTGATAGCGATGTAGCGATCCGCAAGTCTGGCATACAGATGGAGAATCGCGAGGCATGTGGTAACTATTCGAAGGCGCATATAAAGATCTTCATAGTACATGCGCCCGTGGAAATAAAGTCAGTTATTTCACCCCAATTTCTGATTACTATAATGAAAAATATTTATAATTACGAGTCAAAATTGAAGAGTCAACCAGGTATTGTGTTATTATAAAACGGTAAAAAAAAAAAAAATTTCATTCGGAACTCCATATCTCTGAAACTACCTACAACACTATAAAATTTAATAAATTAACTCTTCTTCAAATGGTGTTCAATTAGGTTTTCTGATGTTTAAATTAGGTACTTGGTTTTAATGAGAACATCATTTAAAGTAGAATAAATTTGCTAAAATATGGGCCATAGTAGAGCTGTTTATACTAAAAAATCAGTAGTTAGTGAATTTATTGTGGGAAATCTATATCTCATGAGAAATGAGAAGCACAGATGTCTATGAGCGCTGATATTAAAGATAGTTTTATGTCCAATAGTGAAGTGAGAGGGAAGCGCTGGGATCTTATGAGCTCTGCTCTACCCTCTCACATGGCGGATAGAGTGAGCTCAGGGATCCTCAGGTCGATT
>NW_027107480.1:105440-108708 GCF_000696795.3 Halyomorpha halys
GTTCAAATTGAAATATATAACTATTGGAAAATGGGAACTGGTAAAGTTTTGAGTGATTCAGAAATTCAAAAAGTTTATTTACAGACTGTCTGTTATCCTGCAAAATTGAAAGGAGATCTGCTAATAATTCATACAAAGATTTGATAGCGATGTAGCGATCCGCAAGTCTGGCATACAGGTGGAGAATCGCGAGGCATAAGGTAACTATTCGAAGGCGCATATAAAGATCTTCATGGTACATGCGCCCGTGGAAATAAAGTCAGTTATTTCACTCCAATTTCTGATTACTATAATGAAACATATTTATAATTACTAGTCAAAATTGCATGAGTCTGCCAGGTATTGTGGCATTAAAATATGGTAAACAAAATTAATTTTTCATTCCAAACTCCATATCTTTGATACTACCTACAACACTATAAAATCAAATGTATCTCGGGAACTATTGAACGTAAAAAGCTCTGTCAGGAATAAAATTTAATAAATTTACTCTTCTTCAAATGGTGTTCTACTAGGTTTTCTGATGTTTAAATTAGGTACTTGGTTTTAATGAGAACATCATTTAAAGTAGAGTAAATTTGCTGAAATATGGGCCATATTAGAGCTGTTTATACTGAAAAATCAGTAGTTAGTGAATTTATTGTGGGAAATCTATATCTCAGGAACCATGAGAAGCACAGATGTCTATTAGCGCTCATATTAAAGATAGTTTTATGTCCAATAGTGAAGTGAGAGGGATGCGTTGGGATCTTATGAGCTCTGCTCTACCCCTCAAACCCGGGGGATAGAGCGGGCTCAGGGATCCTCAGGTCGATTCTGTAAATATTGTGTATAAGAGTGTAAATGTGACTAGAGATTATTTTATTTTTATTATTATTTTTTTCATTTATTTATCTTTTTTTTCATTTATTTATTAATTTTTTCCTTTCTTATTTTATTTTATTGTAGTATGAATGTGATCATTCACCAACAATTATTATTACCTATTGCCCACAACGGTATTGTAATATATATCAATAAATAAAGTTTTTTGAATAAAAAAAAAGTTCCATGTCCCATAAATAGTTTATTACGTATATCTTTTTATAAGTAATAGTTCTTATGATATTTTTATAGGGATATGAATTTTGCTCAAGACATTTTGTCGAAACAAATAGAACTCAATTTAATTTAGTAAATACCATGTAAACTAATACTCTTAGGAAGACAGACGTGCCGTTAATAGCCCATTAAACTAGATTTAATTTGAATGCTAATATACACCTGTACGTCAAATGGTTTTTGAGATATAGATTTTTGAATATAAATTCACTAACTACTGATCTTTCAGTACACTTTTTATGAAATATATATTAAAAAAAACTTTTATATCTAAAAGCTCTGTTAGGAATTATATTTTAGTAAATTTAATCTTCTTTAAATGTTGTTCTATTTGATTTTTTAGTGTTGTACTTGGTTTTAATGAGAACATGATTAAGTAGAGTAAAGTTTCTAAAATATGAGCCATAGTAGAGCTGTTTATACTGAAAAATCAGTAATTAGTAAATTTTTTGTGGGAAATCTATATCTCAGGAACAATGAGAGCCATGTCTATTAACGCTCAAATTAAAGATAGTTTCGTGTCCTATTAATACTGTATTACGTTTATCTTCTTATGGGTAGTAGTTCTTATGTTATTTGCATATGAATATGAATTTTGTTAATAAAATTTTGTTGGAACAAATTTCAGGAACAAAATATAATTTAGCAAATATCATGAAACCTATTAATCCTATGAAAAAACCAGCCATAAACTAAATGATGACACATTAAACTAGCATTGATTTGAGTGCTAATAGACATCTATAGGTCACATGGTTCCAGAGATGCAAATTTCCCACAATAATTTCACTATCTACTAATTTTCAGTACATTTATGAAATTTTGCTTTTTAAAAACTGTATCCTAACAGCTCTGTTTAGGACTCATATTTTAGTGAATTTAATCTTCTTTAAATGTTGTTCTGTTAGGTTTTCTAATTTCATAGGTAGTTTTAATGTTAACGGTTTGAAACATCCGCTTTTTTTTTTTTTAATGCCATTTAACTATACTTGGCAGACTAATAAATTTTGACTATTAATTATACGCAGTTTTCATTAAAGTAATAATAAACTATGGTTACATAACTGACTTTTTCTTCCCTTGGGCTCTTGTACTATCAGGCACCGGACACTAGTGTTAAAATACTGATCTTGACCCTTATACTAATCTTAATATTTGTTACAGTTGATAGCAAATAAGATATAGGTCATACAATTGCAAATAGAATTTTGTGCCTCCGTATTATTTATTATTTAATATATTTTTTGTTCCATCACGTCTGTACCATTTTTTAAAATTGTATTTATGCTATTACGTTTTGCTATTAAAAAAAAATTTCAAGAGGAAAGAACCTTTAGATGAAATCATCATCGAACCATTTTGTTTTTGTGTTACTAAATGATTAATTTACTCGAAATTACAGAGCTCCGTTTTGAATATATCGTTTCTAACCTTGTATGTCCTTATAATCTGGAAAAAAAAATCAGCAATAAATAATAAATATTAAAAAGAAGAAATATTGGCCTTGTGTATACCAAAGAGGTTTAACCCCTGACCCCCCAAATCTTATATATTGACTTAAGTGGCGTTGAGAAATGACCTGACTTATCCGGATTCAATACCAAAACGCACATATCTAATTTACGTTTTAGAGGAAGTGTTTCTTCTTTTCAAGGAGATTTATGATTTCTTTTAACTATAGGTAATAAAACATATAATTATTGTTATTGGAAGATCCTTGACTGTGTATAAGATATAAAATGAAGATGTTCCGAGTGCGGTTAAAATTACTCAAATAGTAATAAAACTATTTATTGCCAACGTTTCGCCCCACTTTACAGGGCTTCATCACGACTTAAAAGATACGAACGACTTAAATAATGTAAAAAAGTGAATAAATATATAAACTAAGGTATGACTAAAAATGATTTAATATATGTGAAAATTTATATAAAAATGAAAAAAATAATATGTACAATAATAAGGATAAATAAATAAGAATTAAAAAAGGCATTAGACAATTAAAGATAATGGAATGGAGAAATGTCCTAACTTATCCGGATTCAATACCGAAACGCACATATCTAATTTACGTTTTAGAGGAAGTGTTTCTTCTTTAGAAGGAGATTAATGATTTGATTAACTATAGGTAATAAAACTTGACATTTTTGTTGTTGGAAGATCCTTG
>NW_027107480.1:109301-110842 GCF_000696795.3 Halyomorpha halys
AATAAATAAAATGAAGATTGTAAGGGTTCAGTCAAAATTACTCAAATAGTGATGAAATTATTTATTGCCAACGTTTTGCCTCACTTCGCAAGGCTTCATCAGGACTAAAAAGATGTTAACGACTTAAATAATGTAAAAATGTAAGAGAATAGATAATATAAACAAAAATATACTAAGGTATGCCTAAAAATGAGTATTATATGTGAAAATTTATATAAAAATGAAAAACAAAATAACGAAAAAAAAAGAATATATACATAAAAAGGATAAATAAATAAGAATTACAAAAGGTATTAGACAATTGAAGAAAACGGAATGGAGAAATGACTGACTTGAAATCCTGAGATAAGATTGATAAGATAAAAAAACTACACGTCGATTCCGACTATTACAACACTTACTAGACAAACGGTCTTAACTTCCAAATATTACAAGAAACTTATTTATATGACTATAATAAGACCTATCTGAACTTACGGATTTAAGCTTTGACTTTCAAATTCCTCTCGTATCGTAAAGCCACCTCAAATTGACTATGTCATCCATCAGGACCTCAATGTTCCCTATGTTGCCGATTTGGCTGGTTCTGGCTTTTTACTTAGGACTACATTTGGACAAACGACTGACATGAAATCCTCATGCAAGACTGAAAAGACAGGAAACTGCTCGTCGATTTCGACTATTACAACATTTACAAGACAAACGGTCTGAATTGCCAATCCATTACAAAAGACTGATCTACATGACTACTACAAGGCCTTTCTGGACATACGGAGTTGATCTTTCGAGCTCTACTAAACCACCAAATTCCTCCCGAATCCAATCCTTATAGTCCAAAATCCTTAATGCTCCTTACTTTGTCACAAATCAAATTCATCCATCATGACCTCAATGTCCCATATGTTGCCGATTTGGCCAAAACCAGATACCAATCCTTACATAATAAACTTCCTCACCACCAAACCAACTCGTTTCTAACCTAGCTTCACTACCTAATGATCCTCCTAGGCGTCTGAAAAGAAGATGTCCTCGAGATCTTCTCCTTTAGAAATGTTTTTGGAGTTCTATCAATGGGTAGATTCTCCACATGTTTGTATTATGTCATAGTATCACTTACAGGAGATTTACTTGATGTGTATATATGTATACAGTTGTAAATAACAATAAATAAATTATTTACAAAAAAAATTGACTACGTCTTTTTGTTGGAAAACAAAAACAACTAACTGGTTTAGATATAAACACTTATTTGGTTAATCTAAACTTTTGGAAATTTGAACTAAAATAAACAAGAGATGAATAAAACTATGAATTCAAGTAAAAAAAAAATAGAAAACTTAAATAAAAATAAAATTAGCTTAATAAATTGTGAAAACAAAAAGAAACTAATTTAAAAAAAAAACAACAATAGATATATAAAATAAATACTGGTCGGCGAAAGGTTGCTCCACTCCGATAGATCAGAGGAAGAGTGCTGCCGAAATGTGTAGGTCGCAGCTCTGTAGCTAAATACACTGCTGTAACTTTCAAACTGGTCCAAA
>NW_027107480.1:110892-112813 GCF_000696795.3 Halyomorpha halys
CTTTCGAGCTCTACTAAACCACCAAATTCCTCCCGAATCCAATCCTTATAGTCCAAAATCCTTAATGCTCCTTACTTTGTCACAAATCAAATTCATCCATCATGACCTCAATGTCCCATATGTTGCCGATTTGGCCAAAACCAGATACCAATCCTTACATAATAAACTTCCTAACCACCAAACCAACTCGTTTCTAACCTAGCTTCACTACCTAATAATCCTCCTAGGCGTCTGAAAAGAAGATGTCCTCGAGATCTTCTCCTTTAGAAATGTTTTTGGAGTTCTATCAATGGGTAGATTCTCCACATGTTTGTATTATGTCATAGTATCACTTACAGGAGATTTACTTGATGTGTATATATGTATACAGTTGTAAATAACAATAAATAAATTATTTACAAAAAAAATTGACTACGTCTTTTTGTTGGAAAACAAAAACAACTAACTGGTTTGGATATAAACACTTATTTGGTTAATCTAAACTTTTGGAAATTTGAACTAAAATAAACAAAAGACGAATAAAGCAATGAATACAAGTAAAATAAAAAAACTTAAATAAAAATAAAATTAATTTAATAAATTGTGAAAACAAAAAGAAATTAATTTAAAAACAAAAAACAACAATAGATATCTAAAATAATTACTGGTCGGCGAAAGGTTGATCCACTCCGATAGATCAGAGGAAGAGTGCTGCCGAAATGTGTAGGTCGCAGCTCTATAGCTAAATACACTGCTGTAACTTTCAAACTGGTCCAAAGTTGGTGTACTGGCTCAACTATAGTCTAAATATATAAAGGGCTGACAGGGTCTAGTTATTTTAATGAACTATACGAGGTGATTAATTAGCAACAATTTATAATTTCCGGACTTTTAATATTGATTAACTTACTAAAAATATCCAAACCATTACATTATAAACGCTCGTCTATGGCCTCTAATTATCCAGAACTAATTTAAAAACAAAGATAGTCAGGCTGTTGCAAGGCGACGTCTTAGCGAAAAATCTGAATACAATTTTAGAACAAAATCATTCACCAAGAAGGTCAAAATTTATCACAACAATCTTAGCAAAGAAGGTTGACTGTGATAAAAAAATTTAATTTTTAATTTATCTGGACATATGGAGTTGAGCTTTGAGGCTCCACTAAACCCGAATTCCTCTCGTATTCAATCCTTACAATTCAAAATCCTTCGTAATATCCTCAATGCTCCTTATTTTGTCACAAATAAAATCATACATAAGGACTTCAATGTTCCCTATGTAACCGATCTAGCCCGAACCAGATATCACTCCTTCCATTATAAACTCACTAACCACTCAAACCCCCTAGTTTCTAACCTTGGATCCTCTTCCATTCCTGACAATGCTCCGAGGCGTCTGAAAAGAAGATGGCCACGAGACAAGCTAATGTAATATGTCATTAGAGTGCTACCAATGGGTAGATTCTCTACACACCTGTATTTAACTTAGATCAGATTTACTAAATGTATTATAATGTACAGTTGTAAATAGCAATAAATAAATATAAAAAAAACATTTTTAATTTAATGTGAACAATTGACTAATTAGGGTATTTTCTGGACTGATATAAATGACCTGGACAGAATAGCCTGCATGAAGTTGTTTTTTAAATGAGGTGGTTCTAAAATTGTATTAAGATTATTCTTAAGGATGCCCGAATTGGCCGAAACGTCGGACTTATAAAGAAACAAAAAATATTTTGAAACTAAAATGGATAATATTTTATTTGTTTGAACAATATTAACAAGTCTCCGGAAAGTGTTAAGATTAAAAATTA
Organism: Halyomorpha halys; assembly: GCF_000696795.3. NCBI lineage: Eukaryota > Metazoa > Arthropoda > Insecta > Hemiptera > Pentatomidae > Halyomorpha > Halyomorpha halys. Next base: position 112,692 of record NW_027107480.1, read on the forward strand.
TTGTATATATTTAATACAGTTGTAAATAACAATAAATTTTTTTTTTTAATGAAGTTCACACTAAATGATAGAAAATAAGAATAAAATAAAGGCCAATTTACTCTTATTTTCCGTTAGTAACA
>NW_027107480.1:118209-120016 GCF_000696795.3 Halyomorpha halys
TATTGTTTAAATAAATAAAATTTTATTTATTTTAGTCTCAAAACTTTATTCTATTTATGAGTCCAATGTTTCGGCCATCCTTAGTGACAGCCTATTACAAACAGCTTTTATTACACATATGATGTTCAACAATTTAAAAAAAAATAACAATATTATTTATAATTTATCTTACCTTGATATAATATTAGAACTAAATAATTAAAAAAACAACTTCATGCACACTGCTCAGGTAATTAATACCAGTCCACAAATTACCCTATGAGACATTAAAACATTATGGAATCATATAATTTTGTTAATAAGCATTTCTTAGATTATGTTTGATTACCTAATTAGTCAATTTTCACATTCAAATAAAAAGTATATATCACAGCCACCTTCATTGTTAAATATTTTTCACAATATTTGTAACCTTCCCTACACTCTGGTCAAGCATTTAAGTTATTTATTTCAACTATGTTTTGGTTAAATTTCCTCTTTATTTTTAAATTCTTATCAAGGTTAATTATAATTATCAACATTGAATTTATTAATGATATTGTTTCTTTATCTGCATTTTATTAATGAATTTGCAACTCCCTCTCTAATACTACTACACTAAAACATAATGTTACATGTTATAACAACATTATGTTATTGTTTTACTAAATGTAAATATAAACACTTAAAATGAAGAATTCTTTAAAAAATATTTTTGATATTCATTTCTCTAGATACTTTTTTTTTTTTTTTTGTCATTTGAATTTAATATTATTTCACCTTCGAATCAAAAGGGTTGTGTATATATATTTATTTATTTATTCAAATTAGATAAGAAAGATGTAATGTAATCCTGAAATTGGGCACTTTAAGTGGCAGGTGATTCTTGAGAAGGACCATTAAAATTTAAAGACAGTGGGGTTAAGTGCTATGCAATTCCCTCAGGTAATTTAGTCCTTCTAAATAAACTACAACCCTCTAGTGGCAGTTTCTCCTAGCAAACTACCTTATCACTACCAGCTAATGTAACACTCCTACTAATATTACTAAAGGTAATTTTATAATACTATTACTAAATATTAATAATTAGCGTGACCCATATTTATGCCCTTGAAATCTTTATTTACCACATTTTAGGAGTCAATCCATATCTTATAAACCAGTTTAATATGGAATAATTGTACTAAAAGTTTATTATTTTTTATATAATCTTTACAATATCTTGAGACTAGTTATTATTGTTTAAATAAAATAAATTTTATCCAATTTTAGTCTCATAAAAAAATTATATTTCTTTATTAAATAAATCAAAATTTGTATTCTTTTTTGTCTCAACACTTTATATTTTTCACCAGTCCAACGTTTCGGCCATTTTAGCCATCCTCAAGGACATCTTCATTTATAATTTCTTCCTCACATTAAATTTAGAGTTACTTTTGCAGGCTATTCTACTCAGGTCATTCATTAATTAGAAGTTAAAAGCCTATTCTTTTAATTTAATATCATAAATGTTTAATTCTTCTTATATAAGATTATCTAAACAAATTCACTACCTTATACACAAACCATTTATTTATTAAACATAAAACATTAAACTCTGTTCAATTTCGTTGCGCAATCACCCTATTTTGTTAATTCTTCATATTCAATTAAAACTTAAATCACATTTAATTTTCACTTCTATTATTTATCACTTATTATATTGTTATGATAAATTATAATAGTGAAAATTTATTGTGATTAAAAGTTTTAATTTTTAATTAAATATGAATACGAACTGGCTGAAACGTCGGACTTTTAAATAAATATAAATTGTTTTGAAACGACT
>NW_027107480.1:121805-123145 GCF_000696795.3 Halyomorpha halys
AAAATATAACATTGAACGGAAGGAAAAACTAATAATAATAAAATAATAAAATAAAATAATAAATAATCAAATTAAAAAATAAATAAAATTAAAGGAATATAAGCAAAATTAAATAAAATATAAATAGTGTTGGTGACCAATGAAGTTTAGCGCCACTAAACAAAAACAAACAAACAAACTCCTTCTGACAATATTTTTAAATAAAAAAAAATTAAAACCTTTTGTTGTAATGGTAATTTAGGGGAAAATTTTTTTATAATTCCTCATTTAAGCCCTGAGAACTATTTCAATGAGAATAAGCCCTAAGCGATAATAAAGACCGTTTAGTTTTCCATGGCGTGTTTAATAATTATCATTCGAATCCATATTTTCTAGTATATTTTGAAATATTTTTCTTATAATGTCTTTTTTTTATTAATGTCAAACAATGTTTTTTGTAAGTTAGAAAAAAAAATCCACAGATAAAAATTGCTGCAAATTAATTTTTTGTAAGGCATTAATTATTTATTTATAACTGTAAGCATAAATTTAAAATGTAATGTTCCAAAACTTTATGAAGTTAGATTTAGTGATTTTATTGCTTTCGAGTACTATTTATTGCGTACTGTGTCTTAGGACAAAGAACAATAATTCGTTCGATACAAATTGTTTTTCAACACTCTTGTGATTATTTGTTTTTGAAAACCTAAAGACGCACATCGCTAATGTATTGATGAGAAAGACAATATGGAAAATTAAAAAAAAAAAAATTCAACTCTATTAATTGACTTTTATAGGGTGATTTATACTTATAATTAATGACCTGGGCAGTATATCCTGCAAGACATTTTTAAATTTTAATGAGAATTTATAATTGAATGTATGTTATATAATTAGTAATAAATTTTTTTTTCCTTTCTTACGTCGGCCTAGGATTCCCGTTGGAGTCCTACACTGCCCCTATTGTTATATTATAATAGAATGGAGATGAGGATGTAAATTGTTATTATTTATTTAATTTTAAAAATCTACTTTGGATTCTGCCATAAAGTTGCACAACGCTTGAATAGTAGCCCTATCTAGATCTGCCAGCCCTCGGAGAAAAGCGCTAGTAGAGAGAATATGGGGGAGCTGGGACACCGATTTGGGCAGCCAATCAGAAGCCAGCATTTTGATGACGTCACACATGGCGGGAGATTTGAATTCAAATATTCGGCTCGACCCACCCTTAACCACCCATGTGGTCTGTCACGTGGTCTATCACGTGATCATTAGACAACCAATGGGAGGCTAGTATTTGGTCACGTGACCCCCTGGCGGGGGATTTAAATTTAGTTCGTCATAACCTTAACCACCCACGT
>NW_027107480.1:123195-125682 GCF_000696795.3 Halyomorpha halys
TATTTCCTAATATATAAGTAACTGAAACAACAGTTACAAACCTACCTTCTACGCCACAACCCCTGATGAAGACCTGAAACTCAGGTCGAAATGTCGGCATAAAATAAATAAATATGGTTTTGTTTATTTATGTTGTTCTTTGCTGACCGCACCCCCCGACAAACTTCTCCAATTATAAATTAAATAATGTTTTTTGTAAGTTAGGAAAAAAATCCTCGGATAAAAATTGCTGCATATTAATTTTTTGTTAGGCATAAATTATTTATTTACAACTGTAAGCATAAATTAAAAATGTAATGTTCCAAAAAATTATGAAATTAGTTTTAGTGATTTTACGCACATCACTTGCTAATGTATTGATGAGAAAGACCATATGGAAAATTAAAAAATTCAACTCTATTAATTGACTTTTTCATAGGGTGATTTTGACTTATAATTAATGATATGGGCAGAATATCCTGCAAGACATTTTTAAATTTTAATGAGAATTTATAATTGAATGTATGTTATATTATTTGTAATACAGTTTTTTTCCTTTCTTACGTCGACCTAAGACTCCCGTTGGAGTCCTACACTGCCCCTATGTTATATTATAATAGAATGGAGATTAAGATGTAAATTTTTATTATTTATTTAATTTTATAAATCTACTTTGGATTATGCTATAAATTTGCACAACGCCTGAATAGTAGCCCTATCTAGATCTGCCAGCCCTTGGAGGAAAGCGCTATTGTTTTGGATGAGGGGATATTTAATCCTGTATTTATCATATCTACTGCAATTTAGTATAATATTTAATGAGTTGCATGTCGAAAATTTATCACTTTTTTAACTTTAATAAATGTCAAACCGCGATTTGTACGACCATGGTTAATTCTTAATCTTGTAAGACTATTTATTTTCAGTTTAGCTTAATGCAAGTGTTAGAGAACCATGGGCGTGGAGAAATGAAACGAAACTGATAATGTTATAATTGTTATAAATGAATACATAATAAGCAGTTAAATGTTTAGATTGTTCTTGAGGATGCCCGAAGTGGCCGAAACGTTGGACTATTGATATAAATAAAGAGTGTTGAGTCCAAATAAAAATACCATTTGATTTATTTAATAAAAAAAATTCAATTCAGTGTGATAGTTATTTTAAAAAAATTAACAAAGTAAATAATTGTTACAGTATTTTTTTTTTTTAATTCTTATTCTTTTCAAAGTTGAATTTCCCTATTTTTATGATTTTACAATATATTTATGTAAGAATCAACATATATTTATTTAAATATTTTGACTTTACAATTTAAAAACAAAATCCCTGCTTATTTTTATTATTATTTTATAACTGAACGATTTCCATAAAATTATTCAATATATGATATCTACAGTTATGATGATTTGTCAATTTTTTTTATTCATAACTTTTTAAAAAAAAAACAGAGTGTGGGCCCCGGATGATTTGCATTGTCTTGTAAGGAACAGATCTGTCATCAAAGCGGATTTGGAATAATTTATCACGGAAGAAATGAAAGTCATTGGTGCAAACAGAGGTTTGGTAGGAACTGAATTGAGGTCTGATGATGATTTTTGAACTGTTAAGTCATTCCTAACACCTACGAAGTTCGTTTATGCATCAACTGATTTCTTTAAACTATTAAAATGGATTTATCAAATTAAATATAAATATTTGAGAGTATAATATATAATATTTATATATAAAAGGAAATGGTCGAATCTTTGTTCGCAGTAAACGTTTGAATTACTAGACTGATTTACGTGATACGTGAATGTCTCTTTCGCCATTAGGAGGTTTAAAAATACTTATCCCTGAATTCCCAGGTAGAAAAAAATTCATGAACAAAATTAAGCGTTTTTGGTTTTATCTCGGAGAGTATACGTTTTTTTCATAGTTATTGTACATCAATTGACCTGGCTCTTTCCGAATCTTCAATTAAATTGTTTAATTTAATTAAATTCTTAAATAATAAGAAAAAACCACCAAAATCGGACCAGTATCAACAATTTTGCAGGGAATTTCGCTGTTACCATAGTTACTGCCTTATCACTTCATCTACATATATATAAAAAGGAAAAGTTGAATCTTTGTCCACAACAAACTTTTGAAATATATATTGCATTGAGTTAGTTTATGTTACCAAATCATAATAATAAAGTACATTTAAATATTTAATTTTAACTAAATGCATTAATTTATAACAAAATATTAATTGTGTTCATTAAATCCTTTCATACAGCAATTGCCAGGTTAGCAAGTATTTAATAATTTAGATTCTATGACTGAAAATATTAACTTACCCCACCCTAATTATATTAATATATAAGAAGATTTTCAGGGTTGCGGTCAAAAGAGAAACAAAAATAGTTTACAACTATTTATTTTCCGACGTTTCGCCCCACTTTGCAGGGCTTCATCAGGGCTAAAAAGATACAAAATGATACAATGATAAGAATAAGAATACAAAGATAAGATACAATG
>NW_027107480.1:126852-133215 GCF_000696795.3 Halyomorpha halys
AATAGTTATCGAGATATAGCTTTTTAAAAAGCACAGTTTCATACAAATCTACTGAAGGATTAGTAGTTAGTTAATTTATTTTGAGAAATCTATATCTCAGGAACTCGCTTACTGCTGAAATGTTTTTTTTTTAAAAAAGTGTGTCTCGGGAACTATTGAACGTAAATAGCTCTTTTAGGGCTTATATATAATAAAATTTACTCTACTTTCATTGATGTTGTGTTGAGGTTTTGTTGTTGCAGGTAGTTTTAAGGATATGCAGTTCTGAGAATTTTTTTTTCAATATATCTATATGACAGATGGCAACACGTGACATTTTTGACGTAACTCGGCGTAGGCTGAAGAGGAGTTGGATGCGGGACCTCCTGGTGTAATAAAATAATTTTCCTAATGTCAGGAGGATGCACCACTGGGTGCTATTTCCCTCATGCAATACCTGGATAGAACATCTCATTTGCTGGTTGTAAAGTACATTTACAGGTGGAAAAAAAAAAATAAAAGATAAAAAAAAATATATTTTTATTTTTATCTTCTTTGCCTGTCGATTGTAACCCTGAAGAAGGCCTACATATATCATGCGCGTAGGCTTACAAACTTAAAATTTTGTTTTTCTCATATTGTACTTTTACTCTACAATTTAGTCGATACTCTACAAATATGAAGAATAACAAAGTAAATAATTTGACTGTAACTTGCTTGTATTTTAAGTAAATACAAAATAATCAACATTTTACAAATTACATCTTCCCTGTTTCAGGTAAGTCTTCATTAACTAACCTAAAATCCAAGCAGGAAAAGTAAGTTTTCAATATTAATATTAAGTAATATTCAATATACAATATTCTTACTTATTATACGAGTATATTTATGATTTTTTTCTTAAATTGTTGCTGATGAAGTTCCAAAGTTGTTACTGTAAGTGATGACATACAATTAGTCATCATTAGATTATTATATTATTATATGCATTAGATGATGACTAATTCTAATTAGAATTAGAAATAGCATATTCATGACTATGTGTTGAATGTGAAGCGTTTTAACATGCTAAATCTTATAAATATAGAATTGTGAGCAGCCCAATTAAAAGTCCTTGATTTTCAGACATTTCCATCCAGAATTACATTTTTTATTAATTTTTTTTATCTATTACGTTTAAGAGTTTTAAAAACGTCCAAAACAGAAACAACAAAAATCAAATTTAAAAAACATAGAACATTCCGTTAATTTTAAAACAGATACAAATAATTTAAGTGCTTACTACACAGATATAAAAAATAAACAGATAACCACAGAACTACATAGAAGTTTCATATTTAACAAATTATTATTATTATTGGTGCGACTGACCGTGGAGGTACAAGGCCTCCTGGCATTTCCTGACGCGTTTTTTTCATAGGGTGGGTTCAACACTCCTGCACCTATTTTTCATGAGTGCCACCCATTGTCTAACGGACCTCACAAAGCCCTGGGGGAGAGGCTGTGAGTAAGTTGTGTATAATTTTATGCTTGCAAAAAAAAAACCCGGGTGGGGTCGCGGCTCGAACTCATAACCTTTGGGATATGACAACGTGTTGCCAAGCTGCTACTGTCGCCCTCATATTTAACAAATAGAGGCAGTAAATATAAGTATTGAGGTAGTTTACCGGTTATCTTAGATCAGATTAATATTAAAAAGAATGTAACAATGAAATTTTAAAATATTCTTCTCAATTTAACAAATTTATATATATTTTAAAGAGTTTTAGAACAGAAGGTATTATTGTATTTTAAAGTATTAGGTATTATTGTGGAGTAATAAAGAGAATTAGTATTATATGTATTATCATGTATGAAATTATATTAAAACATTTAGTAATAACATACCTACTTATTAGTATTTAATGTTTGAATTATTATAATGCTTTATTGCATTTATGTTATTTGCTAGTTATTTAAGTATGCCTCTTGATACGGCGATGACCTCGAAACATTAGGGGTATTCATGATGTTGTGTTAAATGTTAAATGTTTTACCATGTTAAATGTTATAACTATAAGATTGTGAGCAGCCCTAATTGAAGTCATGTTAAACATTAAATGCATAAGAGCCCCTAGCGGATTTTCTCAGCAACTTGTTGTATGAGCCTTTATGTTTATAACCTTCCTTCCAGACCCTCATGTTATTGTTTACTTCAGTTTTGATTTAAATAATTAATTACAACATGCCTAGAGTGAGTGAAAAGTGGAATTTGTGTGAAAGTTTAGCTTATGAAATGAAATGAAAAAATAACTTTATTCTGGGACATATGTCCCCTAAGAATAATTACATGGTTCATATAGTGAGATTTTTATCTGGCGGACGTTTACAAATTTTCAGATAGTAGAATGAAATTACATTGTTTTTTTTCTCAAATGTATCATTAAAATTATCCATTCTGGTTTAATAACAGGGATATGAATACCTACAAACACACGAAAGAACTGAGCTGTCACAACCAAAATGGCAGCGATCTCAACTGGTCTATTGTGTGACGTCATTCTCCATTTAACATACCTAGTAACAGACTCTAAGCCATGTTGAATGTTATTTCGTTTTACCACGATAAAAGAAGGCAATTTATTTCGATTTAACATGAGTTTTTCCATTTAACACGCTTTAACATGTTAAACCAAAGATCATGAATACCCCTATTGTAAACAGATAATGTGAAATTTTGAAATCAAACAAAATTTCAATGAAAGATTTTATTACTTCAACTCATTAAAATATAATACATTATTTATTCGTTATATAGAAGTATATTTTTTATTGAATACTCTAGGTTGTTAAATATCTTTATATTAAGGCCGCAATGTATATTAAACCGAACCTGGATCTAAAAGCTACCATTTATCAGCTAAAACTGCTGTTAATAATGTTTCCCTTAAATGTTTCCTAAAAGATAGTCCATGAACTTTCAGGGTAAGGGTGTAATCCCGCTGAGTGGAACTTAAACGATTGGTATTCTACCGGCAGCTGTCGATTCAGTCGTAATTTAGTTACCCTAAAGTATCGTTCGCTAACTCTTGCCTCATATATCGCTTCAATTCGGAGTAAATTTCCAGTCTCCATGCTACTTTACTTTAAAAGGGAGGAATGAGTTCAATTTTAAATCCCACCTAGTACGATCCGTCTCCGTCAGGACATTGTGTGGCAGGATGGTTGAGGGTGACAATCTCTTGATCCTGGAAATAGTCTCTAACAGCTGTCGCGAGCTGTAGTTACATGTCGACCCTAAAAGTAAATCATTATGACGTAATGGATGTTAGTTTATTTTAAAGATTTCTTTATGTTAGGCAAGGGAGGTTAAGGTAGGCCTTGTACAAATATATATCTCAATCTTTCATTACTTTGTTCAACAAAAATAACTTTGTACTAAATATCAAAATGGTTAAGGGAAAATCAATTGGACTACTTCAAACCCATTTTTTAAAATATAGAATGAAACATATATATATATGAAAAAGAAAAACCCCTACACAAAACACAACACAAAAAAGACACAGTTATAAAAAAAAACCAGACTATAGCACCACAACAAAAAAAAAAAAAAAAAAGATAAAACAGACTGAGTAATACACAGCCATAAATGTAATATACTTCACTCAATTACACAAAACATAAAAATAATCAAAATTAATTAAAATCAACATAAACATAATATATGTACAAATATTAATTTTGTATCGAAAACTACTTACATGCCACTATGTATATGTCACTTACAGAGTCAAACATATTACATACTGTTACAATGCATTAAGGTAGTAGTGGGCTTCGGGTGACGTATTTGTACAAGAGCCTAGAAGATAAAAAGACAGTTATCTCACCCCAATTTTTTATTACTTTGATGAAAAAGATGTATAATTACTAGTCAAAATTTATGAGCCTGCCAAGTATACGTAGGGTGAATAAAAAATGGCGGCTGTTTAAAGACGTTAAAAATAATTAATTTTTTATTCGGAACTCTATATCTTCACAACTACCAACATCAATAGAAAATCTAAGTGAGCATCATTTAAAGTAGAGTAAATTTGCTAAAATGTAAGCCCTAATAGAGCTATTTACGTCCAATAGTTCTCGAGATATAACTTTTTAAAAAGCTACATTTCTTAAAAATGTACTGAAAGGTTATTAGTTAATTTATTTTGAGAATCTATATCTCAGAAACTATGTGACGTACAGATTAGCAATCAAATTAAAGTTAATTTAATGTACTATAAAGTAGTTTATGACCTTTATCTTCGTAGGAATGGTGGTTTCCATGATATTTGCTAAAATAAATTGATTTAAAGTTGTTTGGACAATAAGTTTGATTCGTGAAAAACTTTATTTCATAAACCATAGGACGTACAGATGTCTGTTAGCACTCAAATTAAAGCTAGTTAAATTTACTATAAAATAGTTAATAATGTTTATCTTTGTAAGAGTAGTAATGTTTATGATATTTGACAAAATAAACTCACAAAATGTTAATTTCTAGTTGTTCGCATAAAATGTTGGATTTTTAAAAAAAATATATATATCTCACCCATAAGACACATGTATGACAACACTCAAAATAAAAGAAATTTAACTTACTTCAATGTAGTTTATGACGCTTATCTTCGTAGGGGTAGTAGTTTTTATGATATTCACATATGAATATAAATTTGGCAAATGAAAATTTGTCCGAACAACTATAAATCAAGTTATTTTAGCAAATTTCAAGTAAACTATTACTCCTACGAAGATAAACATCTTAAACTACTTAATAGCTCATTATACTAGCTTTAATTTGAGTGCTATTAGACATCTGTACGTCAAATAGTTTTTGAGATAAATCAATTTATTTTAGCAAATTTCATGAAAACTACTTCTCCTACGAAAATAAACGTCATTAACCTAACTCATTAAACTATCATTTATTTGTGTTATAATAGAGATCTGTACGTCACATAGTTCCTGAGATATTTCTGAAAATAAATTAACTCACTACTCATGTTTCAGTATGTTCCATGCAACATTTTTATAAAATGTTGCTGTTTAAAAACCTAACTAGCTATTTCGAGAACTATTGAACGTAAATAGCTCTATTAGGGCTTACATTTTAGCAAATTTACTCTACTTTGAATGATGCTCTCTTAGATTTTCTATTGTTGTCGGTAGTTGTAATGGTATAGAGCTCCGAATAAAAAATTAATTGTTTTTAACGTTCTGAAACCATTTTGTATTCCCCCTACATATACCTGGCAGACTCATCAATTTTGACTATTAATTATACATAGTTTTCAATTAACTAATCAAAAATTGGAGTGAAATAACTGCATTTTTTCTCCTCTTGGGCTCTTGTACTATATTCTTAGCCTGGTCTGTACGACCTCCTCTCTACGGCTGTAGGTTTTTTCTCAAAGACAAATTAGTAAGGAAGCTATCCTGACCGTACTTGGAAGACGGTCTTTATTTCATCTTGGTGCATTAATTCTTGTTTCATATACTACTTAAGTATGACAGTTAAATAAGAGGATTTGGTTATGATTAGGATTTGATTTGTGATAGTTATTAGCGGAGAAGTGAACTGACAATATGCAATCATTACAATAAGATTATTGCCAACGGACAGGACCTTGAGCTAAATTACAAAGAGAAGAAAGAAAAAAATCTGAAAATTATTTCATTGCGGTGATAGACCGCTTCACTTAGGCCTGATGGAGAGAAGATTGCTTCAACCTTGGAAACTGTCTTGCTGAAGAATATTTCTATAGGATACAAATGATTCTACAACGAGCTAATGTAATGTAAGAAAAATAGATGTAATCAGGGCAATGGAGAATCCTGGTGGGAATAAACAGGTAGCGAAACGAATAAGGGAAAATAAGAAAGAAACAATTTGTTTACTGAGTAATGCTGCTCGAATAGGTCGCTAAAACACAGCTTGTTAACCAGCCACATAAGTTAAATAGATAAAGCGTATATCAACAATGAAATCAATGCAAGAAAATGTGTTTAAATAGAGTGGGGTATAATTTTGTTACGAACAATTCCATAAAAAAAGCCACTTCCAAGCTGGATATGAATCTGATATTTGCTGTCATAGATTTTGTATAATATATCTGTCGCGGCAGTGAGACTAATGTCTAATGTCACGTCAAGAACCGTTTTCACAGTGCATTTGGCACCTCTTACAGCTACTACCACGATGTATACTGTATGATAGTAAGTACTGTCTTGTATTACATAAAACCATAATATAAAGTGATGACAGGTAGTTTTGTTGAACCTTCAAGTCTAGAGCCTGATGGGATCAATGGAGGGACACATTTGCCATTTATCCCAAAACCAAACTACAGATGCTTTCATAAT
>NW_027107480.1:133825-136814 GCF_000696795.3 Halyomorpha halys
TATTAGTAACAAAATAAGGAGCATTGAGGATTTTAGATTGTAAAGATTGGATACAAGAGGAATTCGAAGGTTTAGTGGAGCCCAAAGCTCAACTCCGTATGTCCAGATGGGCCTTATTATTGTCATGTAGATCAGTCTTTTGTAATAAGTTGGAAGTTTAGACCGTTTGTCTAGTAAGTGCTGTAATAGTCTTCATCAAATAATGAATCAATTGTTTCTGAATCTTTTCGTTTTTTTTTTTAAATTTATATATTTTGAATTTGGATGCTATTTACATGAATATAAACATATAAATCTAGAAGGCCGTGAAGAGAGATAGTCGAAGTGAGACATGGACCAGCTGTACGCACCTCACTGCTATATTTTTCATTTAATATACTTTTTTCTTTTTGTGGGTACTCTACTCTGATTAATCTTCATCCATTTTATCAAGAGGCTAACAATAATTTATTATGTGTCGCCCAGCCATTTAATCTTCGTTTTACCTCTCCGGTCTGTTTTATTTTAATTTATTTTTTTTACATTGTCAAGGGAGAGTATGATAAAGTTGTCATGGAGTAGAAGGAAGTGAAATTTAAATATTCAGCAAAAAAATATTTTGTTGTTGCTTCAGTTGATAATGTTTTCAAACCCAAACCAGGTATTTTAAAGGTTATTTGAACCATGAACAAGCATAAAAATAATCAAAATTTTTCCTCAACGCGGTGGTTCAATACTATTAATATAATACTAATAATATAATAATTAGCTTAGATTAGTCCTACTGAATGACAACTCTAAATCATCAAACTCATCATTATTTTCACATTGATGTTTTATACTACTATTCTTAAGTAAAGTTCGCCCCTTGGTTCTTAACAGTTAAATTTTGATTCGTATCATCCAATGATAACTTTAACGAACGATTATAAAAATCTTTACTTGTAAATTATAAAACTTGCTATGGTAAAAACTAGAATAATATTTCGGATTTTTCGCCAAAAACATTAGCCCAACTTTTTCATTTTTTACTAAAAAACCCAACCTTCATCCTTCTAAAGTTGATAAAATTTACTAAATTTGAAACCAAACTAAGTACGACCATTACTTTACAAGATATAGCTCATCAAATATTGACAATTTCCCCCTAAGCAAAAACTAAATTTAAAACTTTGTCAGTTTTTTTCCTAAAAAAATTGTCAAAAGTATTGATAGTATGATTGAGGTAAGACGATTTATTTTTTGATTTCTATCAAAATTCGTTTTAAGGTTTTTTAAAGTGTGAAAAATAAAATATCAAATTTACATCTCTACAAAAAAAATATTTTATCTCAATTTATGAAAAGACTGAACTAGGCCGGACTAAATTATTTAATTTCTAGCTTTTATTTAGACAAGATAAAATTGGGGGGGGGGGAGGTAATTAAATAGCATTCAATGTTCTAATTTTTTTTTTTAGAATAGCAAAGAAATTTTGTCTGCTGAATTAAATGTGTTAAAAAAGCACACTTAATCACAAAAACAAAAAATCGCATCTTATGCAGTCAGTCGAACTATTCCGATTGCTAAAAAAAAATCATTAAATATGATTTACTATAAAAATAAATAAAATTTCACCTGGGAACGTCAGTCCGTCTGTACTGTTACAATAATAAACCCATATCATTGTTTTTTCCGGATTATATGTTGTTTTAACTAGTTAGATAAAATATTTTTTGTTTTTTTAAAGAAAGTTTGTATTAAAGGGTTATTTATGAATTTAATAATTCTTAAATGAATAAAATAAAATAATTTAACCCGACTGAAGTAGCAAAGTAGGATAAAAGTTTTTTTATAAAGTTGATTTTCATTTTAACCACCTCAAAAATCCTTCGAAAAAAAAGAATCTCGAAGAAAATCGAAAAACAATTTTGTTTTTACTTAAAATATTCACTTAATCTGTTTCTTTTCAGAATAAATTTAGAAATGATGTAGTTACGTTGGCTTTGGATAACATTGTAAGGAGTTATGAATTTATTTGGTGAACAAGAGACATCGGTAGAAAAAAAAAATATCCTACAAAAGTCAATCCCATAAATTTATAATATTTTATTTATATGAAACTTTATATTTAAGGGTTGAGAAATATGCTAAGTACAAACCTGACTTTACTTTTCTTCAACAAATTATTTTTAGTCAACTTCACGAGAAGTGACTTATTGTTTTTGTGATTTTTCATTCTTATAAACTCATTTTATACAATTAGCAATTGTTTTTTTCTTATTCCACACAAAAAAAATGAATCGAATGGTGTATAATAATCATTAAATACATGTAGAGCAAACATAAATGATAAAATAAAAATTAGGTAAATTATTTTTGTCTCGGCTCCTAAAGCTTTTAGTGTGTAATATTTGTTGACTCACTATCGCCAAAAAAAGGTTTATTGAAATCGGTGATCCCACGTGCGTAGCAAAAATTTGACCACCAGCCAGACCAATCCACAATCAATTACTTACGTCCTCAACTTTCTAACAAGTTTTCCGATTTACCTCTGTATATTACGTTGTATGTTTTAATAGTTCTGAATACTTTTTGGAACTATGAAGCCGAATCGTGTGTATAGTTCAGCGACCAAATCTTTCCAAAGATAAGTTTTAAACTCATTTGCTTGAGTTGAGTTTTGAACTCCCGTAAGGATCCAAGATCTTTCCGCTTCAGATCTCCCGGATTCCTCGGTTTCCCTGAAAGCTAGAACAATCGTCCTGTACGTGACCGTTTTCCCGATCAGAGGAGAGCTCAGAGGAGGTGCTTCTAGAAGGCATTAGGAAGCGCTACACGAGACCTCGTCTCATTACAAGAGTTGCCTCTTTGCTTCTGCTGATGTAAGCTATCGAAATATTCAATTCGATTCGATAATTATTAAAAATAGTAAACTGGGTTCCATTAATTTTTATTATCTTTACAATATTTATTATTTGCATCTGTAAAATTATTACAATCACTTAATGAGGTATTATATTAAGGCATG
>NW_027107480.1:139875-140860 GCF_000696795.3 Halyomorpha halys
TAAGGAGCATCAAGGATTTTACGGAGGATGATTGTATATTTGAATGATTGATTGATGAACGTTTATATATTTTTAACATGTGTCCTGTTAGCCGTTCCATAAATTTGGCAGGTTTATGTCCATATGGGTTTTGTAAATAAGTAAATACGTTAAGTTACTATCTGAATGTGACAGATAATTTAGAACATCTGTGTAGTATGGAATATAATAGTTGTGGGAAATTTAGCGTTTTAGGCTTTGTCCTGACATTTGGGCCCCCTGTCAAGCTTCTGTCATAAGTTAGTTCTAAATAAATTACAGTATTAGTTTGCGGTTGTCTATGTAAACTGAAAGGCATTGTTTTGAGTCGTAGAGTAAATATGACATGTACCTAGTGGTTACTATTTATTTTTCATTGTGTAACCTAGATCGATATGTAGTCTGGAATATATGTAGTTAGTGTGGCATTTTATAAATCTGTTTTTCTCGTAATGATAGCATTGTCGGCATTCATTTTAGTTAGTATGTCGTCTGAAAATCATATGTAAATATTAAGTACAGATCGGGTTACACGAATAGAATTAATGCTCCATTCTAGTTTACGATTCTCATTAGATGGGATTTTTAGGTGATTGAGAAGTCAAAATATGTAGAAAAATATTTCTTTATTGTTATGTTAGTATTTAATCAAAACTTAATATTATATTTAATGAAAAAAAACAAGATCAGGGAAATTATGCTAAAAATACATAAAGTATCGTATACTTCTATGATTCCCAATTATTGATTATGATTCACCGAAAGACCAAATCTGCCTGTATTTTTCTTGACACCGCATAATTTATTTATTATATTACTATTAGAATTAGTAATGTATGTGTGCTTAGTAAAAAATATTATTAATTTATCTATTATTCGATCCTTATTTTTATCATATTCTGTATCATTTTGTTTTATTCTCATTATGATATTAATTCACTAATTGTAAATTTGCAGCTTTACTATT
>NW_027107480.1:141360-142079 GCF_000696795.3 Halyomorpha halys
GACCATTGCCAGAACTCCAATTGTCCATTTTTATTTTAATAAGTCTCTTGGCCACTGCTCTTTCAACCTTCTAGGTGGGCTGTAGGGATGGGCGGAACTAGATAAGGTTTGAACCAAAGGATTAGGATGGTTGGAAAGGTTTGTATGGAATTTTATGTAGAATATATTACTGGGACTAACTCGTATTAAGTTTGCGATAGAACTGAACTGAGAATGAGTGAAATGAAGAAAGACAAGTGCTTTGTTTCCACACAGTAACTTTTCTTTCGCACCTAAACTGTTCTTTCTAGCAAGTTAGTCGGTCTATTTATCTCTGTTTTGCATTTTATCTATTTATGTTAAGTGTTGTTCATTGGTGTAACACGAATTTAAATTTTGTACCTTTTGATTTTTTTCGTTCATAGGCCGATTCTTATATTTTTCTACACTGATATTTTTCTCTTTTAAGTTTCGTTTCGAAATACTCTTTTTTCTATGTGTATGAGTTTAGATGTATAATATATGTAATGTTTGTATGAAATGTGTATTTAAAGCATACACACACAAGGAAAGAGAACACTCACCTAACGACAGACACCCCTTTATCATCGGCTGATATAGTGTCTCGGCTCCTAAAGCTTTTAGTGTGTAATATTTGTTGACTCACTATCGCCAAAAAAAGGTTTATTGAAATCGGTGATCCCACGTGCGTAGCCAAAATTTGACCGCCAGCCGGACTA
>NW_027107480.1:142914-147105 GCF_000696795.3 Halyomorpha halys
AGTATTTTATTTATATTTTTTACTTTATTTTCATTTTAGTAGTTGTTTATTAAATTATTAGTTGTATCGCTTGAGATCAATTCATATTGTACTTATCTAGCTTAAAAATTACATAGTCTCCGAAACGCCCTAATAGTCTAAACTGTAATAATTACATTTCACTTATGATTATTATTTTTTTGTGTTATTTTGGCACCGACCCATAGATGTTGTCATCTGATCGGATCATATTAGATGTATTTTTTTAAATGACTAAAATAAAAAAATTAATTTAAAATGCTTTTATAGTAGTTTATTATTTATTGTTCCCAGAAGCAAAAACGGTTATTTTGGGTATGTAGAATATAAATATGTAAAAACAAAACTATATTACTGGGACTAACTCGTATTAGGTTTACGATAGAACTGAACTGGGAATGTGTGAAATGAAGAAAGACAAGTGCTGGCTTTGTTTCCACATACTAACTTTTCTTTCGCATCTAAACTGTTCTTTCTGTTATAACTTTCTAGAAACGGCTCCTCCATTTTGATCTGTAGTGATTCATACTCGAGCCTCAAGGCTATTCAAAATTTTCAAATTTCGCACAACCCCATTGTTTGTTCCATCATAACTTTAATAAAAAAAATACATAAAAAAGTAAATTTTCTGTGGGTCCCCAGTCATGCTGGTATAACGGGAAACGAAGTGGTTGACACAGTTGCTAAAGAAGCATGCACCCTATTTGCAAGGAAGCATGGCGCTGTTTTTGGGCCAAGGTTTCTGAAACAAATAAAATGAAGACAATACTTGGTGATACTCAACCTCTGGAACCGGCTGAAACCATCGAGAACGTCTTTTGGCCTCCGGGGACAACGTCAAGCCTTACTGCCAGAAAATTGGAATAATTTGTTTAAGTTCTTAAAGGAGAACAACCTGTACCAAGAAATGTAACCACGAAATCCAAAATACGGTGCCTCAAACCCTGTAGTTGTATACGGCACCTAATAAATTAAGCAAATAAATAAATAGAAAGTTAGTTAGTCTTTTTATCTCTGTTTTGCATTTTATCTATTTATGCTAAGTGTTGTTCATTGGAGTAACACGAATTTAAATTTTGTACATCTAATTTTTTTTCGTTCATAGGCCGATTCTTATATTTTTCTACACTGATATTTTTCTCTTTTAAGTTTCGTTTCGAAATACTTCTTTTTCTATGTGTATGAGTTTAGATGTATAATATATGTAATGTTTGTCTGAAATGTGTATTTAGAGCATACACACACAAGGATAATGAACAGACTTAACGACAGACACCCCTTTATCATCGGTTGATATAGTCGTCCAGTTTGAATGCATTTCATGCCAATGAGAGTGCCCCTGTTAGTATTTTATGGACTTGAGTTTTTCTCTTTTTATTTTTGTTTTTATAATTGATTGCTCGCAGTTTATTTTCAGTTACAATGGCCCGATGTTTCATTTCTGACATGATATCGCTAAATTAAACCACAGAGAGACTCGGCGGTACCGTTTCTTGTTCGGAGTTTATTCACCAGGTTCTGTTCTTGGTATATTTTTGTTTGTTCCACTCTTTCATTCATTTATTCATTCAGGACTTATGACCCTTAGGACAATAATGGAGTGGCCTGCCAATTAAAAATACGTCCGTATTTCGATTTTTTTTCTCCAGTTGAACTGGATCCCTGGAAAATATACTTATAAGTATTTTAAATTATATTTGTTTTCAGATATTTTATTATTTATCAGTGTGAATGATAGGATATCAAAATTTGATACAATTAAATCTCAATTTAATTTAAAATAACATAGTTGAAGAGAACACCTATATAGAAAAAATATGAAGTAAATCTAATATTAACACTACATGATTCCCTTAGGCAAAAAAAATTTTTTTTTTTTTAAAGTACATCAAAGTACTTGCTTTTGCTAGAGAGAGAGAGAGAAATACTTTATTCATCTATGCTGCTTAAATACATCAGGTTGCTACATCACACAGCATACTTATTAATCCGTAATCGGACATATATAAATTACATATAATTACATGGTATAATAAGATATAAAGAAAACAATTTTTTTTCCTTACAGTTTCCTTTTACAATCAATTTCGGTCTATACACCAAATATAATATTTCAATTCATTCCTTTTTTCTTCCCCATTTCTGCTCCTCCAATTCCATTCCATAATAATTCACCCGATCAACAAATTCTCTCTCCGGAATTCACCCTCCTAGATCCTCTTCAGTGACCCGCTAAACAAATTCAATATTAGACGGTAATGTGAAACCAGACCATCATTCATAGTCACAGCAGTAGACCAGTTTACCAAAAACAAACAAATAGTTACATTTTATGAGAATAAGACTAACACATAGATTAAAAGGAAAATATAATAAAAAAAACCGGTTACAGGAAACACTTGAATGGATAAATAAGTTAATAACACAAAAAAAAATAGTATTAATAAAATAAAATAATTTTATGAATAAATAAGTCAAAACACACAAATCGACAGGTCCACATATTAAAACAAATAAATAAAACAATGAATAATCTCCGAGCTAATTCCCATGCAGGTGATGGTGTATGATCCCCAGGGAGTCCAAAATAATATTTTCCGCTAAGATCGCAATATCCCCGATGCTAACACCTAGGCCTTCTAAGAAGCTCCTTGTTCTATCTGGTATTGTTCCGCGAGATCCAAACCAGAGGCTTCTCACTGTGAAAAAACAACGCCTTAGGCTTGTGAAAATGAAATGTTTCGTAAAATATTCGGACCGAAGAACAGAGACTATAGAAGGCTACACAAAGCCGTATTGTTTTTTTCTTTCCATAACCCTTATTTCAGAAAATTTTAGTTATTAACTTCAATTTATTTACCAATATATATTCCGATTTCCACACTGTCTCTTTCTTCTGTAGTTGCCTACATTTTAAGGAGTTTTGAGTTTATAATTGTGTTGTAGTGGGCGTATTACGAATTTTATAATCTGCAAGGATACACATTGCTGTTGAAATGTATTTAAATTGAACCTGAAAACTTAACACCTGAATACATTGGCACGTCGTTTCTGAATTTTTATTGGCTGCTGGTTTGTTGCCAATGCACCAGTGGGGACGCTGGTATAAGGGTTTGGAACAATGTATTTGTTTGTTGCTGTAGAGAGTCGAAAAACTTTATATGCTTTTGTTGGAGTCCTGGCACAGTGGGTAGTATGAAGTTCTCCTGTGGTTGATCTTTCTTCATCTTCTTCAGCGATGTTGGCCGCATAATCTTCCGCAACATAATCTCCTGGAAGGGAAGATGACCCTGTGTCCCTTCTCTGAGATTGGTAAAGAGACTGATTTAGTAGATTAGGGTTGGGAAGAGCGTCACTGGACAGATATATGTAGAGAACGATTTGTGGTATCAGCATCGAACCTTTGAGTCTGCTAACCGTTTATTATTATTCCTTATCTATCCTAACCCTACTGGTTTTATGGCTTGAATCATATATTGTAGTAGGCTTGTGAGTTCACTGTTCTTATGAATATTTAAACTGTAGCGTATTCAGGATTTCAACTAGATTGAATGTTTTACTATACATATTAAAATCTGTTCTGCTACAGCCCATGATGGGTCAGGGTTACAGTACTGTTTAGGAAGTATCGTTACTAGACCAACGGTTGTGCTAGGAGTTAATTTGGTTAGAATCACGCTCGACCACCAAATTTATACCTAATCAAGGTAGTTATAGTACCCATTCAATGAAGCTGGGTTGACATTTTATTTTTTTTCAATGTCTATGAATCCCGAAACTTAGATGGAAAAAACGCTTTTACTATTTAAAAAATAAGACATTTAATATGATATATGTCAGACAGTGGAAGTAGGCAGCTCAGTGGTAAGGCACTGTACTACTAACACCAAGGACCTGGATTCGAATCTGGCTATTATTTCTTTATAGGAAAATAGTCTGGGTGGCGGTTAACCAAGGCACAAAATAGTAGAAAAAACTATTTAATGCTCACCTACATTTCGCCACACTTTGCAGGGCTGACTGAAAAACCGTTGACAAATGACCAATAATTATTCTATTTTTAAATTTAAAAACTAACCCATTAATTCTTAATCTTTCATCCTTAACAATCCCTGATAATCCTCCGAGGCGCCTGAAAAGAAGATGGCCACGGGACCTTCTAGTTTAAATTAA
>NW_027107480.1:148823-152605 GCF_000696795.3 Halyomorpha halys
ATATATAATATGAAATGTTATATTTTTTCAAATAATTACGGCGTTTTTTAATCTACGTTTTAGAATTCAGAAACCATAAAAAAAAAATACTCATCGAAAATCCTTTAATGGTATTTCAAGTTCGTTGCTAATATTTTCCATTTGTAAATCGAAGGTTATTGAATACTTAACTGTTGTTTTTTTCCCCTCAGTTTCGCTGGACTTGTATTATGAAAATGTTTATGTTAAACTTTTTTTTTTTCTTGTTTTTCGACACCATTATAAAGTCATTTACGTATAATAAGTTTTGACACGCCCAATCCGATGCTATATACGGCACATTCTGACACGCCTCATTAGTTGGATTTTTTCCTCCACACATCTTAATTTTGCGCCTATTACATTAACATTAGGACGAAGCACAATGTCGAACACAAGCACCCACAAGCCTCGGGGGACCAAAGCGTGCAATTACCAGCGAGGTCGTTTCGTATTATTACCAACCTTACAAGGAACAAGAATCGCCACTTCCTTGCATATAATATTCCTCTCTCAGCCTCCTATATCATTTATAGGCGGTGCTAATCATAATGTTTATGATAGTATATATACTTAAAAAAAATCCCATATGTCTTCGGGAAGTGTAAAGTAATTCTACGATGTCTTGTAATGAGACTCTATTTATGGTGCATTTAATAAACCTTGGCATTAATCTTAGTTGCACCGTTGTTAACTGAAATTATATATGCACTCCGATCCAACCTATTAAATTTACATTCTAAAATATTATAACAAAAAAAAATGTTAACAAGTTTTTTTTACAGGTGTGCAGGTAACCTAGGGGGTAAATCGCAGGCCAAAGGAACTTATTAAATTGAAAAATCCAATGCACTGCGCACATTACACAATTTTAGTACAAGAGGAGAAAAAACCCAGCTATTTCATCCCGATTTCTGATTAATTTAAGGAAAATTATGTATAATTACTAGTCAAAATTTATGACCCTGCCAAATATACTTAGGGGGGATAAAAAATGGCGCCTGTTTCAAAAAGGTAAAAATAATTAATTTTTCATTCGGAGCTCTATATCATTAAAACTATCATCAACAATGAAAATCTAAGAGAACATAATTTAAAGTAATGAGGTGTAGATAGTTGACCGTAGATTAATGATTGGAGAAGTTTGTCGTGGGGTGCGGTCAGCAAAGAACAACATAAATAAACAAAATCATATTTATTTATTTTATGCCGACGTTTCGACCTGAGTTTCAGGTCTTCATCAGGGCTATAGAACAAAAGAGATAACAACAACATTTAGAGTAACATACAATTGAAAAGGAATAGTATACAAACAAATTTAGAATTATACAAAATATTGAATTAAATCATAAATGATAAAAAATTGACAATTGAATAGTACAAAATACTGCATACTATTTTGTACTATTCAGTTATCAATTTTTAACTTACTATAAAGTAGTTTATGACACTTATCTTCGTAGGGGTAGTATTTTTTATGATATTCACATATGAACATAAATTTGGCAAATGAAAATTTGTCCGAACAACTATAAATCAATTTAATTTAGCAAATTTCATGAGAACTACTACTCCTACGAAAATAAATATCATCAACTACTTTATAGCTCATTAAAATAGCTTTTATTTGAGTAATAATAGAGATCTGTACGTCACATGGTTCCGGAGATATAGATTCCTAAAAATAAATTAACTAACTACTAATCTTTCACTACATTTTTATGAAATGTTGCTTTTTAAAAAGCTATATCTCGAGAACTATTGAACGTAAATAGCTCTATTAGGGCTAATATTTTAGCAAATTTACACTACATCAAATGATGCTCTCTTAGATTTTCTATTGTTGTTGCTAGTTGTTAAGATATAGAGCTCCGAATAAAAAGATTATTATTTTTAACGTTTTGAAACAGCCGCCATTTTGTATTACCTCTACCTTTACTTGGCAGACTCATCAATTCTGACTAGTAATTATACATAGTTTTCATTAAAGTAATCCTAAATAGGGGTGATATGACTGCCTTTTTTCTCCTCTTGGGCTCTTTTACTAGTACTGGTCTAACATAGCATTAAAACATAACATTATTTTGATTTTCAAAAATTTTGGATATAGTCAATCACACAAAAAAATGGAACATTACTGAAACAGTATAATTAAAAACATTTATAATGCAATTCATTTTAATACTGATACTAAAAATTAAGATACACATTATTAGGATATAATAAATCATTTATAAATATAATAATCAAACACCAGTATAGAATATGTTGTATTAATTTTAATATAGTAGTGATGGATTTTAAATATGTTTAAAAATTTTTTGTAGAAAGATAGACAATTTCATTGATGACCAACGTTTCGTCCCACTTTGCATGACTTCGTTTTTCTTATATTAGTATGTAAACATATAGAAGGTATACTTGAATACTCACAGCCAATAATTCGCATTGCCCTCGAACGCAGTAGATTTTATCATTTCAATTAAAAGTTTTAAATTGAAAAAAAAATCACCCAAGCTCTTCCGTGTTGGTTTCTAAAACGGGAGAGGTTCCTTTGAAAGCGATAATCTCTTTCTATATATAACTGGGCAAGTGCCTCCATGGAGATTTCTTGATAAAATTTTCAAAGTCTTCCTAACTGATATAATAAGATCGGAACCATAAAAAGTAGAGTTTTCTTGCTGCAAAGTTGATCCGAGATAAATATATTTCTGTATGTTTTGGTTTTATAATTGATAACAAGGTGAATGGCAATTCAAAAATCCAATAATAACAAAATAGATGGACTGAAAATATTATTACGCTCATAGGCTCTGCAATTTTTAGTTGGCCTAATTTTATAATTTCTGCATTGTATATCTTGAATGGCTCATGTTTACGTATATTTCCTTCGAATTTTTGTATGATCAAATAGATTTAATAAATCCAAAAGCATAATGGGAATGAGAAATAGTACATTAAAGCGTAAATATAAAAAAGAAAAACCTTAATGTAAAACATACTAATTTTTAATTTACTAATACTAAGTCTCCAAAAGAGAGAAATATGGGAAAAGATCCCTCTTATCGGATTATTAAAAGGAAACTCTTGCAACAAAGAAATGTTCTAAGAAACCGAAAAAAAAGCATATTTGAGGTTCATGGAGGAAACCATTCTAGACTCACTTTGAGTCTTAAATCAATGTTTTGTATTAAGTCTATGCTTAGTTTTCTCAATACCTTCACCTTAATTTATTTTACAATATTTTTTTTATTTATCTACTTTTGAATTTTTTTTTTTATTTCCTTACTAGGAAGAAATGTAATATAATTGAATTTCCAGTACTGGATTTCCAACAGATTTTTACTGTTTAAATCACACAACCATTACATTATCGATTTTGTTACATCATTTTATTTTACATATACTTAACCCTCCTCCCCCCAATACCTTTATACTAAATCATAGGGTACAAATGCACTTTAGTCAAAAATTTTTTTTGCTTTAGCATGTAAACGGCTTTGAACATTAAGTTGAAAACTTGTACGTTATTAAAAAAGGCCACAGGGTTTATCTAATGCCATGAAATTACTTTCAATTGTGTTTCTAATTTCTGATAACTGTTATTAGACTTAATAATAGCATTAGCCTAACAATAGCAGGAACTTTGTGCGTTTTACTGTAACTGAACTTGTCTTACATTGCAGGTAGAAACGTATGAACTAATTTTCTCTCTAACCTCATGATTTCAGTGGTGGCATAATCCTCCTCTCCTTCAAAGCAAA
>NW_027107480.1:152655-156022 GCF_000696795.3 Halyomorpha halys
AAAATTTTGGATATAGTCAATCACACAAAAAAATGGAACATTACTGAAACAGTATAATTAAAAACATTTATAATGCAATTCATTTTAATACTGATACTAAAAATTAAGATACACATTATTAGGATATAATAAATCATTTATAAATATAATAATCAAACACCAGTATAGAATATGTTGTATTAATTTTAATATAGTAGTGATGGATTTTAAATATGTTTAAAAATTTTTTGTAGAAAGATAGACAATTTCATTGATGACCAACGTTTCGTCCCACTTTGCATGACTTCGTTTTTCTTATATTAGTATGTAAACATATAGAAGGTATACTTGAATACTCACAGCCAATAATTCGCATTGCCCTCGAACGCAGTAGATTTTATCATTTCAATTAAAAGTTTTAAATTGAAAAAAAAATCACCCAAGCTCTTCCGTGTTGGTTTCTAAAACGGGAGAGGTTCCTTTGAAAGCGATAATCTCTTTCTATATATAACTGGGCAAGTGCCTCCATGGAGATTTCTTGATAAAATTTTCAAAGTCTTCCTAACTGATATAATAAGATCGGAACCATAAAAAGTAGAGTTTTCTTGCTGCAAAGTTGATCCGAGATAAATATATTTCTGTATGTTTTGGTTTTATAATTGATAACAAGGTGAATGGCAATTCAAAAATCCAATAATAACAAAATAGATGGACTGAAAATATTATTACGCTCATAGGCTCTGCAATTTTTAGTTGGCCTAATTTTATAATTTCTGCATTGTATATCTTGAATGGCTCATGTTTACGTATATTTCCTTCGAATTTTTGTATGATCAAATAGATTTAATAAATCCAAAAGCATAATGGGAATGAGAAATAGTACATTAAAGCGTAAATATAAAAAAGAAAAACCTTAATGTAAAACATACTAATTTTTAATTTACTAATACTAAGTCTCCAAAAGAGAGAAATATGGGAAAAGATCCCTCTTATCGGATTATTAAAAGGAAACTCTTGCAACAAAGAAATGTTCTAAGAAACCGAAAAAAAAGCATATTTGAGGTTCATGGAGGAAACCATTCTAGACTCACTTTGAGTCTTAAATCAATGTTTTGTATTAAGTCTATGCTTAGTTTTCTCAATACCTTCACCTTAATTTATTTTACAATATTTTTTTTATTTATCTACTTTTGAATTTTTTTTTTTATTTCCTTACTAGGAAGAAATGTAATATAATTGAATTTCCAGTACTGGATTTCCAACAGATTTTTACTGTTTAAATCACACAACCATTACATTATCGATTTTGTTACATCATTTTATTTTACATATACTTAACCCTCCTCCCCCCAATACCTTTATACTAAATCATAGGGTACAAATGCACTTTAGTCAAAAATTTTTTTTGCTTTAGCATGTAAACGGCTTTGAACATTAAGTTGAAAACTTGTACGTTATTAAAAAAGGCCACAGGGTTTATCTAATGCCATGAAATTACTTTCAATTGTGTTTCTAATTTCTGATAACTGTTATTAGACTTAATAATAGCATTAGCCTAACAATAGCAGGAACTTTGTGCGTTTTACTGTAACTGAACTTGTCTTACATTGCAGGTAGAAACGTATGAACTAATTTTCTCTCTAACCTCATGATTTCAGTGGTGGCATAATCCTCCTCTCCTTCAAAGCAAACATGAAGCCAAAAAGGCCACGCCCTCAAACGGTGAAACGGAAGGTAGGTGATTGGCTCATGATCTTCCCTCTACTTCTCTGCCACGTCCCTGAAAGGCACAGGAGTTCCAGCTTTTTGGCTTCACATTTTTAAACAGCTTATTCCCTCCACAATACTCATAAGGTAGTTTATACTGATATTCAAATAATAATTGTTAATTTGGTTTTAATTGTTATTTTCTGTTGTTTTTTTTCTCGCGAATTAAGAACTGGGGTGGGAGATATGGTCCAAGGCTTGTTGAGCCTTTCTTAGCTCATAAAATGGTAATTCCAGTCCACCTGTTCCTGGTTCAGTTCCTGCTACTGTTGACTTCGGGATTAGCCCATTTGTCGATATTATAATTGGCGTTACCGTTATAGATTATAAGTAGTACAGTTCCATTTAGTACAAGAGCCCGTGAGGAGAAAAAAAGGCAGTTATCTCACCCCAATTTTTGATTACTTTGATCAAAACTATGTATAATTATTAGTCAAAATTGATGAGTCTGCCAAGTATAAGTAGGGGAAATAAAAAATGGCGGCTGTTTGAAAGCGATAACAAAATTGAATCTTTTATTCGGAGCTCTATATCTTAAAAAGTAGGAACAACACTAGAAAACCTAAGAGAACGTTATTTAAAGATGAGAAAATTTTCTAAAATGAGCCATAAAAGAATTACTTACGTTAAATAGTTATAGCTTTGATTATGAGACATAGCTTTTTAAAAAGCAACATTTCACAAATATGTTGTATGGGACGTACTGAATGATCAGTAGTTTGTGAAATTATTTTGAAAAATCTATGTCTCAAAAACCCTTTGACGTACAGATGTCTATTATATTAGCACTGAGACATAGATTTCTCAAAATAAATTAACTAACTACTAAAATCTTTCCGTAGATTTTTAAGAAATTTTGCTTTTTAAAAACCTATATCTTGATTACTATTGGATGTAAATAGCTCTTTTAAGGTTAATATTTCAGAAAATGTACTCTTTTTTAAATAATGTGCTCTTAGGTTTTCTAGTGTTTTAGTTTTTTTCTGCCTTTTTTCTCCTCTTGGGCTGTTCTACTATTATATTTTCGGAATCCCAAGTTATCGTTTGGAATGGTAATATCTATAATCTTTGGTTTCTTTTCTTTTTTTTTCATATTTATGAGGATTATTTCTGGTTTGTTATGTTGCACTGTGTAGTCAGTAATAATGGATCAGCTTGATGGTGCCCTTTTGGAGTATCCTACTTGGTTTACACCATCAAATGGTATCTTTATATCCAATAGGCAAAATTTCTCCGCTAAGGACTTTTGGAAAATTTACTGTTATTTTCTGTTATTAATTATTATTGTCATTAAATGCATTATTTTTCAAAATTATAGAAATACTCTGAAGACTCCGAAACGTCGGTGTCAATTTAAATAATTTTAAAATAAAAATATATTTTATTTGCCCAATTGTAGGCCTACCTTCTACGCCATAACCCCTGATGAAAACCTGAAACTCAGGTCGAAACGTCGGCATAAAATAAATAAATACGGTTTTGTTTATTTATGTTGTTCTTTGCAGACCGTACCCCCGTATGGAAAGAGAAAAATAAAAATTACTAAAAATTTATCAAAAAAAGTAGTACATTTTGTGGTCTTTTTAAGTGTATTAAGGTATATAAAAAAATTATCGTACTC
>NW_027107480.1:157140-158406 GCF_000696795.3 Halyomorpha halys
GCTATTTACGTCCAATAGTTCTCGAGATATAGCTTTTTAAAAAGCAAAATTTCTTTAAAATCTACTGAAAGATTAGTAGTTAGTTAATTTATTTTTAGAATTATATATCTCCGGAACTATGACGTACAGATGTCTATTACCACTCAAATTAAAGCTAGTTTAATGGACTATAAAAAAGCTTATGACCTTTACCTTCGTAGGAATAGTAGTGTTTATGATATTCACATATCAATATGAATTTGGCAAATGAAAATTTTCCGAACAACTATAAATTAATTTATTTTAGCAAATTTCCTGTAAACTATTACTCCTACAAAGATAAACATAATAAACTACTTTATAGCTCATTAAACTACCTTTAATTTGAGTGCTAATAGACATCTGTACGTCAAATGGTTTTTGAGATTTAAATTTTTCAAAATAAATTTACCAATTACTGATCTTTCAAATACAACATATTTGTGAAATGTTGCTTTTTAAAAAGCTATATCTCAAAAACCATTTAACGTAAATAACTCTATTAGGGCTCATATTTTAGAAAATTTGCTCTTTTTTAAATGACGTTCTCTTAGGTTTTCTTCATTTGTTCCTAATCATTAAGAGCTCCGAATGAAAAGTTAGTTTTTTTTATCGCTTTGAAACAGCCGCCATTTTTTATTCCCTTTACCTATACTTGGCAGACTCATCAATTTTGACTATTAATTATACATAGTTTTCATTAAAGTAATCAAAAATTGGTGAGAGACAACTGCCTTTTTTCTCCTCTCGGTCTACCTAAAAGTACCTAAAAATTTATATATTTGAAAAAATAAACATCTCATATTATCAATAGTAATGAAGAATTAATGGATATAAAATATGAAAGAATTTTATTATTGTTGCTTTTCGATGGTTTTATGGTTATTTTCAGATTTAATTTTCACTTCTTCAAAGAAGAAGCTGTCCCACTGTTTCACTTTCGTGACGTTATGAAAACTGTCACCATATAAACGAGTCTTAAAGCAGTATATGTTTATTATAGAACTTAGTTTGTACAAATATATGTTATATTCCATTCATGTAATTTGGTAAAAATAAGAGTACGCAAGTATATTTGGAATTGTCCTCGACGGTGAACTCTCTTTCTTGACAGGTCCTACGGAATTTCTTTTAAAAAAGGGATTCTTTTTTCATAGATTACTTTCTTTTTTTTAAATCACAAACCACAGATTCATCCTTAATTATTATTGTTGTTCAATATATATATATATATATTTTTATTTTATT
>NW_027107480.1:162643-163411 GCF_000696795.3 Halyomorpha halys
CTTATGGTATTATGCCTTCAAAAATTAAAGATTTGTCAATTTAAATGGATTTTCACTGTTCTGGATCAAAATTTAATTAAACTTATACTTTTTTCTTTAGCTTAATAAAAATAAATCTGGATCAGTAATAAATTAAGAGTCAAGGGTGCAGTACTTTGTAAAAAAGTACTGTTACTGAACTAACATTTGTTCAAAAAGGTGATTTGGTCAGAATCACGCTCGACCGCCAGATTTTTCACCAGGGTACCCACTTTATGAGGTTGAGTGAATTCCGGAGGTATTTCGAACCCACAGGATTGACTCACGGCTACAGCAACAGAATAAATGATTTCTGTCACAGTCACAGTCCTTGGAGTTAGTAGCACAATGCCTTTACACAGAGCCACGTTTTTTCCCCACCCACTTTTTTTTAAAAGTATATAGTAAGAATAAGACTTACGATCGTCCAAAATAAAAAGTCTCAGAAAATGAAATGTGAGAGTAAAAAGACTATCCCAAAAACGAACATTCGTAAAAAAACTGATTATTTATTTCATGTTTAAAGCGGGTATATGGTCTGGAATTTTACGACATCTTTTTTCATAAAATCGACGGTTTGTAAGTGCCCGAAATTGAAAAATCGATTTTTCACATGTTTCATCCTCCTTGTAATAGTTAAGCAGGTGTTAAATGCAGGATTTTCAAACAGAACTCCTCTAACGTACCTTCAATTTTAATTATTTTAAATAATTAACAATTTTATATTATTAACAGTTATTAAAAATATAT
>NW_027107480.1:164421-166320 GCF_000696795.3 Halyomorpha halys
TTGTGGTTCACTAGTGAGGGACATTAATTTAAATAATGTTGTAAAGAAATTTTAAAGTATATGTATATGTTTTTATAAATGACTAAATTTCACAATAGAAATTGATAAAATTGACAAATATGAGGATACATAGTACATGAGTATAGGGTAAATCCCGAGACGTACAAGTACAAAATATAGAATAATAATATATTCTAATTGGAAGTTTTCACCTCAGCATTTTAAAAAAGTTTGTTGTTTAATTTTTTTTTTATTATGATGGATTGAACTGAATTAATAGTTCTGTGCAATTTAAGTTAATGTATTCCACCCCAAGTTACCTATAGTTAAATGAGCAGTGACTTACAACTTGGGAAACCCAACCACAACCCGAAGACTGAAGCCTTTTGCTGCTGCAGGACATCCTGTTATAAATTCTATATTTATCAGTTCTGTTATTGTTACTCTGGAATTTTATTTTATCTTAATTTTTTTTCTCTTTATATTTTTCTTTTTTCTTTTTTTTGGCCATTAGAAGTTAATTATTTATTTTGTTAAATCCATAAATCTCATCGTATTTGTTATTGACTTTACTTTTATCTTTCATTGAGAATTATTATTTTAATTTATTTATTTTATCTTAATTTTGTGTTTTATTTATAACATTGAATATAGTTAGTCGTGCATTTAGTATGAGACTATACCTCCTCCCCCATATTCAATTGTTAAAAAAAATGTACCTCTTGCATTATCCATCTAAGGCCCACCAGGTCAATCTAGTGTTGAATAAATAAATATATTTAGGTTAATGTAAACTCCTGTAAGCTATAATAACTGTAAAATAAATTAAATTATAATGGGCGTTAATTGAACCTGTTTACAATGCTAAACTTTGAGTGGCGTCGCTCATACTCGGCATTTGCATGAGTAATTGATAATCAGGTTTGACACATCTCTATCATATGTATCAGAGACCAACAGAGTTGGTTCAGTTGGTAGCAAAACTTCATTTTTACAGCCCTGACGAAGCTCTGCAAAGTGGGACGAAACATTGGTTTACAATAAATAGTCCTCTTTTGCGATTTTGATACATTTATGGACCGCCACCTGGACTATCCTCCTACAATCTACTTCACAAGGTCAACTATCTTCTCTCAATATGAAGAAACATAAAAAGTTAACAATTATTTATATTCCGACGTTTCGCCCCACTTTGGAGAGCTTCGTCAGGGCTGTTTCAGTTTCGAATTGACCTCAAATGAAACAGCCCTGATGAAGCTCTAAAAAATGGGGCGAAACGTCGGAAAATAAATAGTCGTTAACTATTTTTGTTTTTCTTTTGACCGCGACCATATTTTGAAAGCATACGGTCAACTATTTATAAATATAATAAACCTTTATTATTCAGTTGTTTTAAAATTCGTATTTTAGGGTTTTTTGAACTTTGAATTACAAATGACAAGTTTCCCGTGCCAAGAAAACATCAGTTTAACAAGATATAATATTACCGTGTACAGATGATTGCGATCAAAAGAGATTAGAACACGATCGGCTGTCCCCGAGATTTTACTGACTACTGTTTCTCTTACACAATTTTTCTTCTTTAGTTATTCATAAAATCTTTTTATAATTAAAATGTATACATTTTAGTTACTATTAACGATGTAAAATAGTTAATTATTCAAAATTATCAACATTATAGGTACTCTAAATAGTACAAGAGCCCAAGAGGATAAAAAAAAGCAGTTATCTGACCCCAATTTTTGATTACTTTAATGAAAAATATGTATAATTAATATGCAAAATTTTCATTTGTCAAATTTGTATTCATATCAGAATATCCTAAAAACTACTACCCCTAAGAAGATAAGTGTCATAAACTACTTTATAGTAAGTTAAATTTCCTTTATTTTGAGTGTT
>NW_027107480.1:170460-171852 GCF_000696795.3 Halyomorpha halys
TCATATAGTTGCTAATCTATGATACTTTATATGTCCTTTCATCATTAATTAACATAAATTCATCATTTGTATATTACAGAAAATAATTGACTGTGAATAAATTAATTTCTAATTTTCCATAGTAAACCGATATTTCAAAAACGGACGACACTATAACATAGCTCATAGTTATACAGAGGTGTCCGTTAAGAAGGGATGAATAAAATAAAATAAATAAAAGGAATCTAAAAATAAAATAATAAAATTATGTCATAGTTGCTAATCTATGATACTTTATATGTCCTTTCATCATTAATTAACATAAATTCGTCATTTGTATATTACAGAAAATAATTGATTATGAATAGATTAATTTCTAATTTTCCATGGTAAATCAATATTTCAAAAACGGACGACCCTATAACGTTGCTTATAGTTATACAGAGGTGTCCGCTAAGAAGGAGTGAATAAAATAAAAGGAATCTAAAAATAAAATAATAAAATTATGTAACATAGTTCTCTGATATCTTGTATGTCCCTTTATCATTAGAGAGAGAAATACTTTATTTATCTATGCTACCTAAATACATTAGTTTGCTATCTCACACAGCATACTTATCAATCCATAATCAGACATATATAAATTACACATACATGGTATAATCAGAAAAAACGAGATACAATAATAAGATATAATAAACAATTTTTTTCCCCTACAGTTTCCTTTTACAATCCATTTCGGTCTGTACAACAAATACAAATGTTTCAATTCATTCCAGCTGATACACCAGAGAGATGTGTTGTACCTAACTTGATTATCAATTACTCATGTAAATCTTGCCATGTACGGGCGATCAGGATCAAACCATTGTAAACTTACTCAATTAACATCCACTATCATAATACACATAGTACATTAACAATGACAGTTGTTAATTGTATAATTGGTTCAAATACTCGTAACTTGAAGGATACCTCCATTGTTATAGATGACCGCATTCCCTCGGCTAATGGCCTGCTATAAATACAGATAATTCCGAATAAGAGAAGCTAAGTAGTTACACTTTAATTCTTGCTATATTTAGCTCCACCACGTGGGATTGTACACGTGTCGGTTATTTTTATTTTCTTCAATTTCTCCTTTGTAATTAATTGAGAGACCTTAATCGATAAGAAGGAATAATGTTTCAATTATAAAGTTTTTTGTTTTTTTTTTATTTATAATAAATAAAATAAAAAAAATTGTTGTTTATATGCATATGGTTTAAAAAAAAAATTACAACCATGTTTTAAAAAAAAAAAAATTACAACAACATTGTTGTGGTTCACTAGTGAGGGACATTAATTTAAATAATGTTGTAAAGAAATTTTAAAGTATATGTATATGTTTTTATAAATGACTAAATTTCACAA
>NW_027107480.1:174222-174558 GCF_000696795.3 Halyomorpha halys
AAAAAAAAAAAAACACTTTTTTTCTTTTTAAGATGCATATTACAGTAATCTCAGGTACAGCAGTTCTTTATTTGTATTCCTGAAACTCGATTTATGACCATACTGCTAGGAACACTTGCAATAAATAAAACAATATATACCTGAGGCTTATGTTCATTAGATATGAAACTTCTTATGCAGGATCTGTACCTTTGCAAGTGTCCTCAAATCCAAGACTAAATAAAGGAAGTAACAAACATCAGAATCTATACGCTTGCTATGTTATATTGACTACTATTGGCTATCATATTCAATTTACATTATTTTCATTAGTTATATTATTTCAATTTCTTGAGA
>NW_027107480.1:177443-177851 GCF_000696795.3 Halyomorpha halys
ATTCTCCACATGTTTTTATCATGTTACTATGTCACCAACAGCATATTTTCTTGTTGTACAGTTGTAAATATCAATAAATAAATTATTAAAAAAAAATCATAAATATTTAATTCTTCTTATATAAGATTATCCACACAAATTGACTACCATATACACAAACCATTTATTATTAAAGTAGCAAAATATAATTAGATGAAATGAGAGGTTTACAAATATCAGCAAATTAGGTTGTAGATGATAGAAATTCATAGAACTACATAACCTATAAATCCAACTTTCATTTTATTTATTTTTTCTAATATTTGTTAATTACCCAAACATATGATGTCTTTATAAAAGTATATTTAAATGGTTAATTGGCAAGATTTGAGATAAAATATTTACAACAGATCATAAGAAATTCAAAAT